>NC_056746.1:1433323230-1433387900 GCF_019279795.1 Protopterus annectens | reverse complement strand
AATTTTGGAATTCCACAAAACCCATCCCCTTCTCCAGAAAAAGACCCTCAACAAGTAGCGCACATCAACTCTCATTTCATAAATACCATTGCTAACCTTGTTAAATCCCTACCCACCACCGAAAAAAAAACAAAAAAACAAAAGTACAACCACCACAAACTCGACTCCTAAGGATTCCAACTCACACCCCTCACACCATAATGAAATATTAAGACTACAATGACACCAATTTTCACCCTAAAACCGGTGCCCACCTCTCCTGCACTCAAGTTACTAAATAAACTGAAACTTTGCTCCTTATCTACCGATAGCCTCCACTTCGAATATATGAAACTCTGTGCAAAAGCAATAGATTACCCTGTCACTATTCAAATTAACAGATCTGAGTCCATAATCCCAGAAATCTGGAAAGTCCATTGTAACCCCTCTGCACACAAGCAGAACCACAAATGACAACTATCACCCCTTCTCCATCCTCTCTCCATTATCTAAATTTTCAGAAAAATGTATACAAAGTCAGTTACTAAAACATCTCTGTGATAATCTCTTTGCCCCTACCAAACATGTTTTTATTTGCACACAGGTGCACTCTTAACAGCTCTTATGTCCTTTACTGATGCTGTGAACAAGGCTTTGGACACTGGTCTACAAACATCAGTACTTCCAGACTTAACCAAAGCATTCAATCCAGTATCACATGCTATGCTAAACTAATTCAAAGACTTACAGCTCTAGGATGCTCTCAACAATCCCTTACGTGGTTCTCTATCTTGACAACAATCAGTTAAATGGCAAAATAAACAGTCTGGATATATAGTCAATAAAACAGGTATCCCACACAGGTAGATTCTGGGACCTTTGCTATTTAATGTGCTCATAAATGATCTTCACTTATCAAAGTTCAATCATCCAATATCCAGATGTTTCTATTATATCCTCTTCCAACAACTTCTCTGACCGCCAAAAAATAACACAAACTGCCTTAACATAGAAACATGAAAAACAACTACTATTAACAACCAGCCTCAAAGGAGTGTAACAAAATAAAACACTGTAAAAATCACCCAAAAAGAAAAATAACACTAGGAATGAAGAGAAAAAACACTTCTCTTCACAGGTTAAGCGCTTTCAAGCTTACTAAAAGGCCTTCTTCATAACAAAAAGTCACACACCAAACCCATTTTAATACCTTCTAATTAAGTGCCAACCAATCAATTAAATACTCCAATAAAAAAACTATTACTGTCAAATCCTGGTTTAAAAAAATGTTCACTTTACATAAAAATCTTATAAAAATATATATATATATATATATATATATATATATATATATATATATATATACACACACATATATATATATATATACACACGTATAGTAATACTTCACAAATATATTTATTTACACATCATAAATGCACTTCCTTTGTAAAACTACTTTATAACTGACTGCGTTTAAACCTGTTGCATTGCAAGTATTATGCAATACTTGCCACCAGAGTTGTCTATAAATTCAACTCTGCTTCCCTGCCCCCATTAAAATGGGTGGAAATACGATCCACAACAGCAAAATAAAACTTAGTTTTTCACATAAAAGACATACTATGTCTAACCAAAGCATCATCAACATTATTCTTAAGGGCATAATAATGTTCGTACATCCTGGTTTTCAACTACCTTTTAGTTTTACCTATGTAAAACACGGTGCATAATGCACACTTAGCTAAATAAATCACAACGGTGGGACTACAAGTAAAAAAAAACAGGCACCGGCCAAATTCTATCACTAACCTCAAAAAAAAAGACCCTCTTTAATGTATTTAGAAAAACTACAACTGAGGCGCTTAAAGTACCTCTGGACTCGCCCCTTTCTCCAGATTATGATCTACTTTTTCCAATAAATCATTAAAAATTTTTTGCCCTTATGTTAATAAAATGAGGTTCTGAACCCAAAACTGACGACAAATTCCTATTGGCCCCTAAAATTCTCCAACTGTTAATGTTTTTAATACCTCCACTATCAGTGGTAAATACTAGGCATACAGGTTGACCAGTCTTTTTGGTTACTAAAATTACCATCGGACATGATTTCCTGCTGTAATACATCTCTGATCACCCTAGGAGGATAAGTCCATGTCTAAACCTAAAATGTAGTTTTATTTATTTATTTATTATCATAGTATTGCCAGATTTGCCACTGGCTCTCCATTCCGTACTCATCACTGTCTTAACTTAAAGAAACTCAACTGGCTAGAACTTCCAAACCTAATACTCCTACAGCAATTAGTCATCACTTTTAAAATTCTACATTACCCCTCCAACACACCCATACTGAACAACCTCATCACACCGTATAAAAATCTTACTTCACTTCGCTCAGCCAACAAGCTTCTAGTAACTACTCTCAAATCTCATAATAAAGCAGGTGACTCCTTATTTGCAAACACTGTCGGATCATATTGGAATAAACTTCCCACAGAACTGACCTCCCTGGGCTCATGTCACCTTTTCAAAAAACAGATTAGAAATCATTTACAAAATCACTGGCTATGCCCATGCTCCAATCCCGACTGTTAACTGTTACACTACCTGATTTCATAGTTAACACTGTATATTAAATTGTATCTTGTTTTTTCTCAATGTTTGATTGTTTTTTGATTAGTGATTTTTAAACTGTAAAGTTTATAGTATGATAGTGGAGCTTTCCTCCTCAGCCCTCTACAGAAAATAGACATGTATCCAGCCAGACTAGCCCAGTAATACTGTATATTCAATTGTACTTTGCTTTTTTGTCATTGTTTGATTGTTTTTGATTAGTGATTTTTTTTAAACTGTAAAGTTATAGTATGATAGTGGAGCTTTTCTCCTCGGGCCTCTGCTGAAAATGGACATGTATCCAGCCAGACTAGCCCGGTTAACAAATGTAAAATAAATAAATAGTTCCTCTACAAACCCATCGAAGAAGTATTATTTGTGGTCAACCTTTTCAGCTTAACTAGTTGTTCTTTAACAATGTTGTCTTTCATGCAGGTGGAATGCATACTTGAATAAAAGCAGCAAACTATTACTGGCCACACTCTTATAACTAATAATGGAATCCAACTTGAAAGTATCAGCCTGTTTAAAAACTTCCAAGTCCAAAAATGGCAACCCTGGTGTCCTCACTAACATAAGAAAAAAATCAGAAAATCAGTACCACCATTCAAAACACTGATGAAAATTTTCAAACTATCCACATCCCCTCTCCAAACAAAAAACAAATGGTCAATAAAAATGATTACTCACATTCATGAAACCTGAAAGGTGGCCCAAAATCTGAGTCTCCCAATAAGTCATAACCAAATTGGCATAACTGGGTACCATTCGGGCACCCATTGCTACCTCCCTGGTTTGTAGATATTTCCCCTTCAAAAGTAAAAAACAAAATTGGTGAAAATGTGTTCAGTACTTTCTAGCATGAATTTACATTTTTTACTGTGAAGTAACATGTAACCCACCCATTCCATACCAAACTCATGCGAGATACAAGTATATAATGATTTCACAGCAAAAGTCACCAATAAACCCATTCAACCCTACTACCTTGTCCTTTATTTCAACAAAAAAAATCATAAGATTCCTTAATAAATGAAGCACTCACTTGAACTAGTTTAAGTAAGGCCCTATCTATAAACTAAGCCTTTTAGGGAGGTCGAAAATGCTTAACCTGTGGAGATTAAAGTGTATTTTTCATCATTCCTAGTAGTATTTTTCCTTTTTGGGTTATTTTTACAGTGAAACAAAAACTTGGCTAAATAACGCACAACGTCTAAATCCTAAAAATTCAAAGCTACTACTTTTCTCATCTAAACCATCTCTATATGGCTTTATAAAATTTTCTCTCAAACAGGACAAAAATTGAAATGGTCAGCAAAATTACTAGGCGTCACTATCTATGACAAATTATCTTATGAGCAACATATTCTAAACAATAAAAAAAAAACACTTCAAACTAGGCAAACTCTATAGAAGGAAGTCGTACAAGGACAAACTTACAAAAATAAAGCTGGCAAACACCCTCCTCCTTCCATCCCTTCTACACAGTTCCTCCATTTTCACTTATGTACACACACCCCTAAGCAACAAAAGTACAGTTTTGTACCTACCATAAATGTAGATGTCCGATAGGTATGCATCTGCAGTCCTTACATATGGGTTGTCCTGCCTCAGGCAGCCCTTCGGTCGGCCGGATTCCAAAGTCTGGGTCCGGCGTCGGCTGATTTCGCCCTTTTCCCCAACGTCAGAGCGCCTGGGGTATAAAAACGTCAGCAGACGCCATCTTCCTCAGTTTTTCTTGCCCCAGATGCCAGGTGCCCTCTAAATAAGGCTATATTTTGGAGAAAAGAATAAATTCCAAACATGCACAGCAATCAAAAACAAATACACCATAAAAGATAACCCCAGCTAGCTAAAAAAGAGGGATAGGAACCCAAAGGTTACCACAGAGGGGTAGGAGGGAGGGTAAACCTGACTGCAGATGCATACCTATCGGACATCTACATTTATGGTAGGTACAAAACTGTACTATGTCCTTCAAGGATGCATCTGCAGTCCTTACATATGGGTAGAATACCATAGCCAAGCTAAGAAAAGGATGGTGTACCTATCATGCCCTGCAGGACTGCAGTAGCAAAGCCTGCTCTGGATCTGGAATATAAAGGCAAATTGTAATGTTTGGAAAATGTATGCACAGAGCTCCATGTAGCAGCTTCTAAAATGTCCTTTGTAGCCACCCCTCTTAAAAAGGATATGGAGGTGGCTGTTGCTCTGGTGGAATGAGGTCTGATGCTAGTTGGCACAGCTTTTCCATGAAAAGAGTAGCAGAATTGAATGCAGTTTCTTATCCATTTTGAAATTGTTCGTTTGGAAATTGCTTTTCCTTGTACACCAGTATCATATGCTACAAACAGTTGGTCAGTTTTTCTGTAATACTTAGTTCTGTCCAAGTAGCAGCGCAACTGTCTGTGAATGTCCAGGGTGTGCAGAAGTTTCTCTCCTTTATTTTGTGGATTTGGAAAGAAAGTAGGCAGGTGGATAGCTTGGTTCAGCGATACCCTGGATACCACCTTTGGCATGAACGAAGGATTTGTCCTCAAAGAGACTCTATCTTGATGGAAAATTAGGAATGGTTGTGCTGCCATGAGGGCCTGTAACTCAGATACTCTTCTTGCTGAGGTTATGGCCAGAAGGAAGGCATTCTTCCAAGACAGGAATTGTAATTCTGAAGATGCTGCTGGTTCAAAGGGAGGTAGAGTTAATTTTTCCAGCATGAAGTTAAGGTCCCATGAAGGCACTGGTGGTTTCCTTGGGGGGGGGGGGGTTGATGTTTTTATCCCTCTTAGGAACTGCCTTAGCAGAGGATGAGAAAATACAGGTGGTTCAGTGTTGTACTCTGCTGAAATAGCTGAAGCATGAATTTTTTATGGATGAATAAGAAAGGCCGTTATGGAGCATTTCAGCCAAGTATTCGAGGATATGTGGAATGCTCATCACTGTCGGATCCTGACCCTTTGTGGTGCTCCAGGTTCGAAATCTTTTCCATTTTGCTGAATATGCCTTTCTTGTGGAAGGCCGCCGAGCTTCCATGATGATATCCCTTACCCTCTTGGATAGTTTTTCCTGGCAAGGAGTCAAGGTATTTTCCAGGCTGTCAGCTGCAAGGTTTTTAGGCTGGAGTGCAGAGTTTTGTAATTGTGCTGTGTCAGAAGGAGTGGCCATTGTGGTAGAGGCCACGGTTTTGTGCGTGTCATGCTCTTTAACAGTGGGTACCAGTGTTGTCTTGGCCAGTCCGGCGCTATTAGAATCACTTTTGGTTGCTCTGCCCTGATCTTCAGTAAGACCTTGGTCATTAGCGGAAGTGGTGGGAATGCATAGACTGTTAAGAGCATTCCAGCTGAAGGAGATGGCGTCCACTCTCCATGCTTGAGGATGGTATGTCCTTGTGCAGAATTTCTTCAGGTGATGATTGTTGGGGGAGGCAAAACGATCCATGTCCGGCCTTCCCCATAATTGCACTATCCGAAGAAAAATGTCTGGATGCAACATCCATTCGTGTGGATCCATGGTGTTTCTGCTTAGGCTGTCCGCCAGTACATTGTCCTTTCCTGGTACGAACTGGGAATGCAACTCTATATTGAGTTTTAGGGAAAGTTCACAAAGATTCATTGCCAGCCTGCAAAGAGGGTAGGAATGGGTACCTCCTTGCTTGTTTATGTACCACATAACTGTGGTATTGTCTGTCTATTAGCAGGTGACCTTGATGCAGGAAATGTTCGAAGGCCTCGACTGAATGTATCACTGCCAGCATTTCCTTTTGGTTGATGTGAAGGTGCAATTCCTTGTGTGTCCATTGCCCTTGAACACATCTGTCCTTCATGTGTGCTCCCCATCCATGGTCTGAGGCGTCTGTAGTAATGGTTTGGCTGATATGTGGCTTGCTGAAAGGCAGGCCCATGTTTGACTGGCTTGCTTGTGCCCACCACATAAATTCCTTTTGAAGGCATGGAATGAGGGGGAGCAAAGTTTCTAGGCTGTGACTGTGTTGAGACCATAAAACTCCTTAGGTACCTTGTAGTTTCCTCATATGCAGCCTTGCTTGTGGAATCAGAAGAATGCAAGATGCCATGTAACCCAGGGCCTGCAGGATTTTTCTTGCAGTCAGCTGGGTTTGTGCTGTCAGATTTCTGAAGTAATCCGGTAATTGTTCTTGTTTTTCTTCTGTGAGAAAGGCCATTTGGGTGTTTGTATCCAGCTTTGCACCCAGAAAAATAATTCTTTGGGATGGAACTAGTCTTGATTTCTGAATGTTGACTGTGTATCCCAAGGCCTGTAGTAGGCGGATGGCATAGTCCAAGTGTTTTACCAATGTCTGTTGGCTGTCCGCTTGTATAAGGCAGTCGTCCAGGTATGGGTATATTTGAATCCCCTGAAGTCTGCAATGTGCAATAACTGATGCCAGGCATTTCGTGAATACTCTGGGCGCAGTAGATAAGCCAAAGGGCAATGCTGAGAATTGATAATTCTCTGAACCTGCAAGAAATCTGAGGTGTCTTCTGCAACTTTGTCTGATAGGGACATGCAGGTATGCCTCATGCCTCCTTGAGGTCTAGAGTTACCAGCAAGGACCCCTTGCCCAGCATGGGAAGGAGTTGCTGTAAGGTCAGCATTTTGAATTTTGGCACGATGAGATAAGTATTCAGTGCGGACAAGTCCAGGATAGGCCTCCATTGCTTTTCTTTTCTTGGAACAAGGAATAGTCTGGAATAAAATCCTTGGCCTTGTTCTGTGTAAGGAACCTTCTCTATTGCCTTCATTTGAAGTAATTTGGAAATTTGCTTGAAAGCCTCTGCCCTTTGATTTGGTGGCAGGTTTGGCATGCCTTGTCATTTTGGTAATGTATGAAAATGGAATCTGTATCCTTTGTCTATTATTTGCAGTATCCATTTGTCCTTTGTAATACTGTGCCAATTTTCTGAGAATAAAGATAGCTTTCCACCCAAAGGTGCGCCCAAAGGTGCTTCCAATTGAGCCCTGGTTGGCGGAGTCAAAGTCAAGTCATTGAGTCTGTCCTTGTGCAGTAGTTGTAGGTCCTGCACTACCTCTCTGGTTAGGAGGCTGCCATTGACGTGCTCTGTAGGAGCCTCGGGCTTGCCCCCTACCTCTGGCACGCCTGTTTTTGCCTCTTTGAAATCTGTCTGTGTCTGGAAAGGACCAATTCTTAGAAGGCCAATTTCTGCTGAATCTTGGTGGTTGGACCTGGAGAAAAATCTTTTACTGTTTGTACTGACTTAGCCTTTTCCTCAAATTTCTTTAAGACCTCTTGAGCCGTGGAACCAAATAACTTGTTTTTCCAGAGGTGCATCCAGAAGCTTTGCTTTAACATGATCTGGCAGTTTGTTCCTTCAGCCAAGCATGTCTACGTATGACTGCACCTGTCATTGCTGACCTACATGAAGCTTCTAATGCATCATAACCACACTGTAAGAAATGGTTGCTAACCTGCTGGGAGTTATGCACCAGAAGCGCCTTGCGGTCTAGGGGTTCAGGCGAGGTTAGTTTATTATGCAATTCATCTAACAGATACTCTTGATACTGTATCATATGGAACTGACAATTTAATGCTCTCATATAAAGTGTGAAGTATACACTTTTTTACCCCATCTCTCTAAAGCCCTGGATTCCCTTTCAGAAGGAAGTGGGTTTTTGGCAGTGGTGGTAGTAACCCTTTAGGGCCCTGAGAAATAGTTTCAGGGTCAGCAGAGTGGCCCTTGTAAAGGTATAGATGCGAGTCCGGGACCCTGTAGTACCTGTCAGGTTTGACAGGTGCCGGAGGAAGGGAGTCAGGAGAAATACTAGACTCAGAATACACATCCTCTATAACCTTCAAAACTGGAGGAATAGCCAAAGGTCTATGCTGAGGTAAATGTAAAAAGGTCCGTAACCTCTTCCTGGAATCAGAGAATTCCTGGCCTTGCCATTTAAAATGCTCTCTCATGGAGTGAAGGGTCTCCCCAAAGGAAAACTCTTCAGGGGGGGATGCTGAGGGAATAGATTCCTCTGCATCAGAATCCTAGTCGGCCGGAAGGGCCTCCTCCATGTAGTCTGAAAGGACAGAGTCATCTGGGGCCTCATCAGAAGACTGGGGATCTGTCTGCTCAACCCTGCGCCTTTTGCCTGGAGGTGGTTGAGAGCCCCTGTCTGGATGTGGTTGAGAGCCCCTTATTAGGGTAATAAGATCTTCAGCCAAACTTAAAATTTGTGAACCGGTAGTGGATCCCTGAGGTATAGCCTTGGGAGGGAGAGATTTTGGCTGTTTAGCAACTTTAGCCCGAGTAAAGGCCTTAATGGACATGGATACAGGAGGCCTGGCTGCCCCACGTGCTGGAGTAGTTTTACCAAGAGAAATGGTGTCAGATATTTCCTGAGCGGCGGTTTCAGTACGAAATTCTATGACAGACTCAGCGATGGCCTCCAGTACCGAATTTACTGGTTGTGCGGTGTCGTCGGTCTGAAGCGGTAGAGATTCAGCTTCAGTAGAGACCGAAACACTCGCAGTAGGCCTAGGCGCAGAGTCGGCCGAAACCACGGACCGCGTGTGTTGGTCCTTATCCTTACGTTTTTTGGGCAAACGGGCTGTCGGAAGCTCCGACGGCATGATATAACTGAAACTTTCCCAAAAAAACTCCTCTGCAAACTCTGCCCGACGCCTAAGAGTGCATCTATTGAAAGAAGCACAGGCAGAACAGGCCGAGACGTCGTGGTCTGGGCCTAGGCAAGGTAAGCAGTAAGAATGGAAATCCTTATGAGGTATTTGTTTCCCACAAGATAAACAATTATTAACTTTAACCGTTTGATCTGACATCGGCTGAGGCAAGAAAGAGTCCCCAACGGGGTACTTAGCTTTTTTGAAGACTTCGGTAGCTGAAATCACAGGAGCTGGCCGACCGGCACTTGCCGCGCGGCGCCCGAAGCAGAAGCAGTTCGCAAGAAAGACCGAGGAAGATGGCGTTGGCTGACGTTTTTATACCCCAGGTGCTCTGACGTCGGGGAAAAGGGCGACATCAGCCGATGCCGGACCCAGACTTTGGAATCCGGCCGACCGAAGGGCTGCCTGAGGCAGGACAACCCATATGTAAGGACTGCAGATGCATCCTTGAAGGACATCTATGATAATGCTACCATAAAATAGCAAAATTTGCCACTGCACTACCATATAAAACTCACCATTGTCTAGCCATTAAGGAATTTAACTGGCTTGAATCCCCCCCCCCCCAATTTCCTTCACTACACCCAACTAACATTAGCTCATAAAACTAATATACAACAAAGATAACTACCCCTTCTCTCCTTTCCATCCTTCACCCCCCCCCCCTCTAGAAACCTTCCATTTACTAAGAAACTCCTCCTAAGTTTCCAAATCCAATAAAAAGGGCAGGACAAAACCTGTATGCACACACTATTTCTATGCTTGGAACACCCTACCTCCCACTATTAAACTTTAAATTCACATCAAAACATTTTCTTAATAAATTATGCCCCTGCTTTCAAAAGTGTAGACCACCTTAAGCTATGTCCATCACAAGAAAATAGTATGTCTCCTATCAATGTCAATAAAATGTTTCCCTGTGAATATGATCTTAATTATGGATTTTACTCAATTTCATTATCTTGCCTTAAAGGGCCATTATGCTGACATGCACCATAATTTGTATAAATAAAATATGCTCAATACCAAACCTAAATAAGTTATGAAAATCTTTGCACACCATATCTTTAATCTTTAGAAAATCACCTAGGCCACAAAACTGTAAAGAAACTTTCTTGATGTATTTGTATTGAAACTTTATATGTTCCTGTATATATAATATTGTCTTAAATACTTTGTGGATGTGTACACTATTAATCTTTGGAAAATCTCATAGGCCACAGAACTGTAAAAACAACAAAACACACATGTCACATTGGAACTTTGAATGCAGCTGTATAATTGTGTCTTGTATACTTTTTGATGTGTAATTGGAGCTTTTCTTCCCAAGCCTCCATTGAAAATAGGTTCTGGACCCAGTGGATTTTCCAGTCAACAAATGTCAATAAAATAAGTACATCTACAGAATACTCCAAACTCTTTCTGGTTTGGTGGGACCTCTTGAAAGGCTTGTTTGAAGCAGCTGAGAAACTGAGCAATGTCATTCATCTGACAGTACATCTGGAAAGGTCAGGGACAAAAGTTTTGGAAATCTCATGAGATTATTCAGCCTCTGGATATTATGCTCCTCACCCATTGTTCTGTGTGATGGCCATCTATGAAACCAGGTGAAAAGGACAGTAGAACTCCTAATGCCTCCAGACAGGAGCAGTTAAGGCCATGCCTTCAGGAATGCTTAGATTCACTCCTACAGTAAGGGTCTCAGAATCCCTGATTTTGTACACCTCCTGTACCCCTGTGATGGCAGCGCTTAAGGGGACCCCCTCTAGCATAGTTTCCCTTCTTGGAAAAGGAGGCAAAAGAGAAAGGTCTGTGACTTTTTAAAACAGACACTTCAGTTCGCAGAAAAGGAACTTTAAGGGGCTTCAAAGTGCACTCTTAATCCAGAGTGTTTTTCCTTCCTGATCACTTTTCAAAAGCTTCTATTCAACCATCAGTCCAAAAAGGGAAGACCAATCATAAGGGGTGTTAAAGGAAAACAAAGTTGTCCGTGAAGTTGCACAGATGAAAGCAGGCATTGTGTCTCATGGTTATACCTGCACAATCACTGCCTTAACTGATCCATCAAGCAACAGTACGAGGCAACTTCATGAAGATATTAGAAATGGTAAGCACAGCAGTTGTCAAACCAGGTTTACGACCATCAGAGAAGCACAGTTTCGCAAAGAGTCTAGAGAATGTCCTGCTAGATTTCTTTGGAACTTTGTCATTTACATTAGGTAGTCTATTGGGCAGAACAGAGAAGTGCTCAAGGAGTAAACACCACTTCCCAGTGTTGTCAGGTCCATCAACCTGGACTCAGAGGTGGAATCCTTGTTAGGCATACTGCCACTCACCAGAAAGTATTATTTGGTGGTTGCTGCCACTGTAATAGAACCTACCAAACGGCCTATGCTCCACTGAGGTTCATCATTAGTAGATCACAAAATCTTATTAGGCTTTCTGGGTATACATTCAACTGCAAACCATTCCCACCATGCACTCTCCATGTCTACCTCCATTATATGATCAGCAGGAGGTACAATCCAGCAAGTAGAAAAGAACCAAATGCCTCACAGAGTACCTTATTACCAGAGAAGAGAGGAATTGGTGGACCCAGTACCCTTCTGGCACATTAACATATCATAAAACCTGGTGTCGTCAAGACAGGACTGTGGGGAACTTTCCCCCTCAATGTCTGCAAGTGTTAACAGACTCTGAAGGAATCCAAGTGCCTTCTCTTGCACGTGTGCTCTTTGGAAAGCTCAGAAGAGTAGCCTTCCAAAGCTTCCAAAGTGCCTTAAGGTCCCTGACAAACAGAGGATTTGAAACATTCAAATCTGCTCTCCCCTTGGGGCCAAGGGTGAGGAATCAAGGCCACAGACTGAATGGTGTTGAGGTGGAGTACAAAAACCTTTGCAACACCTCTTATCTGTTCTGATGGATGGGCAATAATCTTCTTAAAAAAAACAAAGTAGAATCTGATGGCACTGTGGACAACCATTACTGGTACGATCTCCCACCCAGCCAAGTGGACATCAACAGCACAAGCAGACAGTCAAAGCCAAAAGTCTGAAAAGCTCCTATACATACATCAGTGCCAATACATCAAACACTGAAGACCCTGACATTGAGAATGGCACAGAATGTGTCAGCACAAAGGATGGAGCAGAAAACTTTGATTCAAGGGGTCAGCAACACAACAGAACCAGAGCAGAGGGTGACAGATTCTGGGGGATTGGTGCCAATGGATATTAACCAACCAGTACTGAAACAGGACACACCAGGATAGCCAACAGCTCAGACCAAAAGACCTGGCTGGCAAAAAACTGTCATGCTTGGAAGTCCTAGGAACAACCCAATCCAAGCCATGACAGGGATGGGATGACACCCACATTAGTCTGGGACTTGATGAAGACCCTCATCATGCAATCCCAGTCAATGTCAAAAACACTTGACAGATATGGTAGACCAAAGGAAGAAGGTGAAAGGAGGGTGTGGCCTAAGATATTTGGCAAAGTCTCTCTCTTGGAAAGAGACTACTGGCAGACTTTCTGGGAGAACAGGATCATAATGGTCTCGAACAGACAGGACCAATGTAGGCAAAGTTGGTGGAGCCAAAGTATTTGGAATAAGAGCCACCTGTACTGGAGTCAAGTCTCGGAATCTTTAAAAGAGGGAAAACAAGACTGGCAGGCCATCACCCAACCATCCTGTCCTCTTTCTTTATCCTTTCTATTCCTTGCATACCATAAAGAAAGCAAAACTCCTTTCAATATTGCTTTGTTTTTATGTTTTTGCAAACAGTATGGCCTGAAGGCTTTAAATACGTCACAAGAGTTAATTAAGTGCTTCTGCCCCATTCACAATTCATGAGTAAAATGTGGATGGATCTTGTGGCCACAATGGCCACACTTCCTGAAGCTTGCTGTCTTATCCATTGCTCATTCCAAGAAAGAAAAAAAAAAAAAAGTTTCAAATCAAATAGTATAATTTTACTTCCTAAATGACAGCAACAACTGTATAAAGGAAAAACAGAGTCAACAAAAAGCATGACAAGGCCCAACTCACCCAGTCGAGGAGGGGAGGATAATAAAAAATATTAACAAGGCAATTAAAAAAAAAAAGTAACACAAAATGTGAAAAAAAAAAAACACTGCTCCAACGTTGTATGAAATGAAGTGCTTAAGAGCTTGGAGGGTTATGTCTAGTTGCTTAGGTGGTGACCGAGATCCAAAAACTACAGGAGAAGACAGCTGCATTACAGGAAAAGGGAAGTAGCTTAACATTTTTGAGCCGATAAGACAGATCTGCCTAACAGCAAACATTCCCACAAGTTGAAGTCAATGAATGGGATAATGCAAAATCAATATTTACATATGTATTATACAAATACAGCTATAGCACAATTTTAAAATAGCTTCTAGTCATAGTACTATACACCCACTCTGTAAACATAATGCATTTCTGTTAATTTTTTTTTAAATAAAACTTAAGCCAATTAAAATCAGAACAAAGCTATCATACATAAGAAAGTCAACCTGTAAGGTGGTCTGCGTTTCTCGCCTGCAAAATGAAACAAATCATCTCTGAAGAACTTTGGTACTTCATAATCCTCCAAAAGTTTCTTTCGTTTGGGATGTTCCCCAAAACTGCTGTCAAAGATGTACAAAGGGCTGTCATCTCGTGTGGTTTCTATATATTCAATATAATATTTCATTTTCATCTTCACAGAATAGCCATCATTATCTTCTCCACATTTAAATTTCTGATTTCTGTATTTACGCTTTAAACGATCTAATGTCCATTTCTCATTTGCAGCCCAACCCACTTGCAAATTTATCAGCACCACAGGCTTGTAGGGCTTCTCATACTTCTCTATGAAGTCTTCCACTGAGATGTCACACGCCTCAACTCTCTCTACATTGTCCTACAAAGTTTAAAAAAAGTCACATCAGTGACATTCTAGCATCATTCTCGTGTCTTATCTGCAAGTAACCTGAAGTCAACTACAAAATCCATTTCATAAGAAAGGACAGTAATAAAAAAAATGCAACATATCTTTAAAAAGTAGTACTTACAGATTAGGTATTTCTGCCAATTGGTAATTTCAAAGACCAGTTAGTTTTGCACAATACTCTTCTTATTCTCAGTAAAGCTAATTCCATGACAATGTACAGACTTCTGTTTAGGTAGTTGAGATTTCCAACCGTACTTACTACCAGTGGTGCAGGCTTTTAAAGTAACATGGAGGAGGAGGAGGAGAAGAAGAAGAGCACACCTCGGAATGCACACTCCAATCAAGCTCCTCATGGAGACCAAGCAGTTAACTGAAGGGTATGCCTCAAATGGGCAAAGTATTTGCAAGCTTACATCACTCAAGAGTGATGGCCTGAAAAAAATGCACATTGTATGCCAATTCTATAGGTATCACTTAGCATATACAGGAAAATGGGACGGTTATGTTAGAAAAAAATACATCTAAATGCTCAACGCACATCTCAAAGGGAATTAACAGGCAGTAGGACTCATGCACAGGAAGGAGTATAAACAAAAATTAAAGCTACTGAAAGTGTTCATATAGCAGGTCCCCTAGATCTGCTTAAACTACATGTACAGTTGAGCATAAAGCAACCAAAAAACAATACAATAAAACCAGTAGAACCATGACAGGTCACATGGATGGCATACTTATATGTACTTATTCCTGCAATAGTGTTTGTATCTGTTTAATTTACTATTTTCCCTATGCTATGTTCCCTATGCTAAACTACTAGGAGTCCTCATTGACGATCAGCTAAAGTTTGATGACCACTTACAAGTAAATATTAAAAACACACAAGAAAATTGGCATGCTTTACCGCCACAATCATTACATCTCTCCCTCCACCAGGCTCATCCTAGCCAACACATATCTTATCCCATCCTTCCTACATGTTGCCTCTATCCTCACTAACCTACAATCTTCCCTCAAAACAAAACTCTCCTCTTGCTACAACAAAATATCAAAATTTGCAGCAGGCCACGGATCCACATCTCACCATTGCATTGCCCTACATCAACTGAATTGGCTTGAGCTGCCCAATTTCCCCATCTACACTCAACTTGTCCAAGTACCCAAACTTATTTTTAGCCCCTCTCTCTCTCCCCCCTTGCCTTCCTCCTTTAAAATGCATCGACCTGATAGACTTCTCATATTTAATTCCCAAAATCTAGTTGAACTATATAAACCTGTCTACCCAGCAGGCAAACATTTAATGTCCTTCTCTCTTGCATGTCAGTGGAATTCACTCCTACCTCTCATCCGTACCACCAGCAGCCTCACTTTTATGTGCTGCAGGAATTAGCAATTAAGTTATAAATTGTTTTAACTTAGACAACATCTAAGAACTTGACTGTTTGAAGAAATTTCTGCTTTGCACTGTACCAATTTGTTCCTTTTAAAGTCTATTTTACTTTGTGTACTTTGTATTTCTTCCAACTCACTCATGTTATAAATCTGCATTTTGTATTTTTCTGGAGCTTTTCTCCCCAGGACTCCACTAAAAACCGGCTCCTCATGACCCAATGGACTATCCTGGCAAACAAACTGCAAAGAAAATAAAATAAATATTTTCAAACATACAATTCATTTTCATTTTTCTAAAAGTTTAGATTTTTCTATATTGTATTTTAACTAATTTATTTGTGATACTTGTTTGTTACTATAATGTCTGAACAATACTTAGTTCTCAAGCACGACTGTAATACATTGGCAGTAATCTAAGGTCCAAGAAGTTCCTCTGCAACAGCAGGAGAGAATGAAATGTAGCAACTTTCCCAGCTAACAGCAAGAATATCTCAATATTAAATGCTAATCTGAACTGCACTGCAAGTAAAACAAAGTTATGCACTTACCATAACGTTCCACCAGTGTTTTCTATTTTTATTCTCTCTCAACTGATGGGTTCGGATCAGATCCCTCGCATCCAACTCAGCCATTGCTAAAGCTCATGGCAATCAAAAACTCTCGAGCTTCTCCCTTACCCATAATGCACCAACAGCAAGTTACCGCAGACCTTGTTTGCTGATTTTTGCAAAAAAGAAATATTTACTATGCAGAGATAAAGGATGCGAACAAACACATGCAGGCAATACATAAAAAGACTATATCTGGAGTTAAATACAAAGACAGTGATGTCCCCTGAACTCATTCTTCCAGATGTCTGCAAATGATGGGAGTTGAGGAAGAATGAAAATGGTCAACAGAGATGGAATGTTATGCTAAGTACGTAGCTTCATCTGATGATGTGAATTTTCATTCTATCCTCAACTGATGGGACAGAGCCCCCAGCTACCTAAAATCTTGTGTGGACTCGAGGAAGGATGTTCCTGAGCACAGCTGAACCAAATGATGCTCTACTGCTGGAGAACAGATCCAATTTGTAATGACTGACAAAGGTATGTTGAGTAGCCCAAGTAGCTGCTGCGCTTGTGTCATTCAAGGACATCTTTGGAAAGAAAAAGTTAAGACGTTGCCATGGACGTAGTTGAATGAGTTCTTATTGGTTGCGGTAAGCTAACATCCAATTTTTATATATAAAAAAGAAGTTATGTCTTACCATAAATGTTCCATCTGTCTTGTTCATCATCTTCCAGTCATCACTAATGGGTTCGGTTCCATGCCCTCGGAACAGAGTGTCTAATACCAAGCTCGCGTACACCAAAAACTCTCGAGCTCAGCTGCAACCCCACAAGGCCCTTCTCCCAGTTACATTAGATCGAGTTTGCATTCAACATATAGAGGAAAAGCAAGGGCCATTTCTGCGCAGAAACCCTGAAACAACACAAGGACCCAGAAGATCCACCAGGAGCCTTTGGCGGGGGATGGAGGGAGTGTGTGATGACTGAAGATCAACAGCACAGATGTAACGTTATGGTAAGACTATTTCTTTATCTGATGTTAATCTTCCCATTCATCGCTGATGGGACAGAATCCTAAGCTACTTAAAAACCTGGGTGGCTCTTATGGAAGAATATTCCTGAGAACCACTGAGCCGAATGCTGTTCTTCCCCTGGAGACTAAATCCAATTCGTAACGTTTGATGAAAGTATGGGGTTTAGCCCAAATGGCTGCTGCGCAAATGTCGTCCATAGAAGCACTGGAGTGAAAAGCAACATAAGTTGCCATGGTTCTTGTTGAATGAGCTTTAATATTAACAGGTTTAGATTAATTTGCCAGGGAGTATGAAAAAGTAATACAATCTCTGAGCCATTTTGATACGGCACATCCCATTTCTGGGTCAGAAAGGGAGATAAAAAGTTGATCCGACCTGCAGAAAGATTTAGTCCTGTCCAAGTAAAAACGTAGTTGTCTATGTACATCCAATGAATGCAGACAGTATTTTCCCTTACTGGAATAGTTTGGAAAAAAAACATAGGGAGCTCAATGAACTGGTTAACAGAGAAGTCAGACGCCACTTTGGGGAGAAAAGATGCATTAGTATGAAGAGATACTCTGTCTTTATGGAAGATTAGATACAGACTCTATGCATAAGGCTTGTAATTCTGATATCTGTCTAGCTGATGTGACCGCTACCAAAAACAGATTTTCATGAAAGGAATTTAAGGTTACATGTCACAGCAGGCTCAAAAGGAGGTAGAGAGAGAGATTCCATGTCTCTACAGGCTGCCTGATTGGGGGTCTACTATAGAAAACTCCTTTGAGAAAGGTCTTGCAAAGGTGGGTGGAGATGAGAGGAACGCCATCTGAACAGTTATGAAAATTGGAGATAGCTGCTAAGTGGACTCAAATAGTAGAAGCTGACGCACCATTGTCAAACAACTACAAAAGGTATTGAAGTAGAACAGCTGCAGGAGTTGAAAACGGATCTAGAATCTGATTATTAGACCAGGTAGTGAACCTTTTCCACTTCTCTGTAGAGTTTCCTATTAGATGGTTTATGGGAGGCCAGAATAATATCTTAAACAGGTGAGGAAAGGGTTTTCTGCCTGGCAACTAACGGAAGTGGAGAAACCAAGCTGTCAGCTTGAGGGTGGACAGATTTCGGGGAGTCAACCCTTGGGGGTGAAAGATTAGGTCCCGAGTGCTCAGGATCCATGGAGGTTGTAATAGGTGAGGCCGGAGGAAGGGGAACCATACTTGCAGGGGCCAAAAGGGGGCAATAAGGATCACTTTGTATCTCAACCGAATTGCTTTCTTTAAAAATAGGGGTATCAAATTTATTGGAGGATAGACCTGCAGGCCAATTTTGAGTCAAGGCATCTCTCGGTGACTCCCCGTCTGGGAAAAGAGGGCAAAGAAGCTGCTGCATTTGTTGTTTGAAGAGGAAGCAAAAAGATCGCAGCAATGCTGGCCCCAACGGCTGAAAATGTCTGCCGTCAAGTACAGGTTGAGAGACAACTCGTGTGGAAGGAGGATGCATTTGCTCAGTCTGTCCGCAATCACATTGGAGCTCCCGTTGCTATAAGAAAGCAGTTGGAAGCTATCGCCCAATGCCAAATTCTCATGGCCTCTCAACACACTGGGTAGAATTTGGTCCCTCCTTGTTTACGCACTTAACTACAGACATTGTCTGACTGAATTGCAATCATTCCCGATGGAAGGAGCTGATGAAGTGCCTGCAATGCCAACAACACCGCTCTCAACTCCAGAACGTTGATATGCAAGTTGGCCTCCAAACTGGACCATGTACCTTGGACGGTCTTTCCCTGAAAATGGCCCCCGTCCACCCCATCAGGGCAGCGTCCGTGGTCACCGTGATGTTGGGTTGAGGGGTCTGGAAGGGGTGACACCAAAGACTTTCACCTGCCCTCATCCACCAAAGAAATTTTGCTTGCAGGAATTGGTGATGAGGATCTGTGAGTTTAGAGGATGAAGATTGGGACACACACTGGGACATTAGGAGCCATTGTAACAGTCTCACATGCAATCTTGCCAGAGGAACAAATCGGGATGGCTGCCACCATAGACCCCAGAGCCTGTAGAACTCCCCTTGCTGACACTTATATCACTTGTACTTGTAATCTTAACCTCTGAAGCCTGTGAGGTGGAAGAGAGACCTGGCTTGTTTGAGTATTGAATACTGCTCCAACAAATTCCAACTGCTGGGTAGGATGAAGATTGGATTTTTCCCAGTGGACTGCGATGCCTAGAAACTTCGCCAGTACGAGTGGGTAGCGGAGGGCCATGATCAGTACGCGCTTGGTGGGGGCGGAGAGGAGCCAATTATCTAAATATGGAAACACCTGGAATCCCTTAAGTCTTAGATGAGCTGTTACCACTGCTAGGCATTTCGCGAACACTCTGGGGACCATCAAGAGACTGAATGGCAGGGCTCTGAATTGGTAATGACTGGCTCCCAGCCGGAAGCGAAACCGACTCCTGGAGTGCTTGTCCACTTTGACGTGGTAATACGCATCCCAGAGGTCTATCGAGCACATCCAAACACCCTCCCGAAGAAAACGGGAGAATGGAGTGTATCGTGACCATGTGGAATTTGGTTTCAACCACTGATTTGTTTAGTTGGCCGAGATCCAAAATGGGTCTCCAGTCCCCGGTCTTTTTTGGCACCAAAAAGAATCCAGAGTAGAAACCAGATCACACTGGTCTGGGGGAACTGGTTTGATGACTCATTTTTGACAGAGTTCTCATCTCTGAAACAGCCCTTTCCCTCTGACTGGGTGGAACATCAGGAAGGCATTTTGAAGGTCTTGGGCAAGATATTAGAGGGATGTAATAGCCTCTGGAAAATATTCTCTGCACCCACCGATCGTTTGTAAAAAAGACTGCCAGGCAGTTTGGTGCAGAGAAATATGAGCCCAGACTGCTTCCAGAGGAAAGCAATCGGGCAGTGCTTCAGGAGTACTGATAAGATCATCCAGAGAAAGAATCCCTAGAGTCTTGGTTTCAGGGACCCCCTCTGCCCCTAAAGGGGCATCTTCCACCATTGGAACCCCCTCTGCCTCTGGGGGAATACTCACCACGTGCACTGCGGAAAGGGCCTTAAGATTTCTGTGCCATATCTTTCCACTCCTCTAGTTCCTGGAGAAAGTGCGCTGAGGTTTGGAAAAACGTAAGCCAGTGGCAGACAAGGTCTTTCCATCTTGTTCGCACCTGGCCAGTGTGTCCTTCACTTTATAACAGAACAAAGTGGACGGTTCGATAGGGGCTTTCAAGAAGGAAGATGAAGGATTCCGCGAGTTCACAAATGCACATCCAGGCATGGCGTCTCATAACTACACCTGCACCCACAGCTCTAACCTCCCCTTCGGTTGCTTGGGACAGCAACCTCATGGACGAGTTGGAGAAAGACTCCAGGGTTGCAAGCTGAGAAGCAACTTTGTCATGTGCCCAGTCAGAAACTTGGTCTACGAGGGTTCCAGAAAGTTCCAAGATGAGATCCCTTTGGAAGTTCCAAGATGAGATCCCTTTGGATCCTTATAAAATGTGCCAAGTAATTCAGAGACCTGACTGCAAAGGTCGCTGAAGCAGAGACTCGCTTCGCTAATTTGTCTACCGCCCAGGACTCTCTGTTGGATGGGTGGACAATAGGACTTTCCTCCACAAGGTCCTTTTTTTGTGGCCGCCACCACCACCATAGCGTCTACTGGCAAGCCTCTAGACCAATGGGGCTGTTCCTCTGGTGGGGAAAGAATCTTGTCCGGTCTCCGGGGAATGGCCTCAATGGAATCAGGGTTCTTCCACAGACGCTGCATGATGAGCTGGACTAACTCATCGGCAGGTGGGGTCATGCAAGAAGTAGAAGTCCAAGAGCGGAAAGCCTGCAGGAAGACTGACTCCTCAGAAGAAGGATTGGAGGGCTTCCAATCACCCCTCTGCTTCAATATTTCCATAATGTCTCCAAAGAAAACACTGTCAGAGTGAACGTGGGGACCCTTCCCCATCATCGTAATCTGTATCCTCAGTGAGCGACTCCTCCAGGGAGGCAAGGTGTTTCCTCTTGCATGCCTTCTTCCAAAGAGGTTCTTCAGTGAGAGCGTCTGAAGACTCGAGGTGAGATTATCCTTGACAGGGGGGCTCCTGAGGCTTGTGCTCTCAGTGTCCTGGGGAAGTGGCCCGTGGTAGCTGTAGCTCAGAAGAAGCAGAGGAAAGATTCAACGTAGGAGGAGAGCTTCCAGCAGCAAGCACCCTCTCCATCGCCCGGAAAGCCGGACTGCCCGAATAGTAGCCCGGAACTGGGGTCACACCCCTGCTCCATGCAGCCCACTCCCAGGGACGGAGCCTCAAGCAAGATTGGGGCGGGTGCCGCCCTGGATCAGAGGATGGAACCGATAAACTTGGAATGGCACTGGGAGCCAAAGGGTTCCACCCCCCCCCCAACCATGAGATTGAGGAAGGGACGGTTCTGTAGGGACCGAAACCCAAAGGGGGGCCTTAAAGCTTTAGAGCGAGTCACTGTCAGCACCGAGGAAAGGGTTCCCACCTAGGACGACGGAACTATGGGCATCGGATCCAAAGGATCTGAGGGACGAGAATAAGTGGGAGTCATGAGGGCAATAGACCCAAAACCCGAAGTGGGTTGGGTTTTTGGAAAATTTGTAATCCCTCTGGCTGTCAACAGCTGATCGAGCAGGCGCACCACATCCAACACAGACAGACTCCTGGTTGAGATCAACCACTCCGGAAGGGGAGTCAGGTCAGTCCAAAAAAGGGCTATAAGCCTGGCCTGAAAAGGGTCCAATGACGGGGAGTACTTGGCCCATGGTGTTGGAAATGTTGGCACCAAAGATTCCAACTCGGAGACAGGTAGTAGAGGCACTAACTGTGCTGAGAAAGGACTCTGTGCCGAAGAAATACCTGCAGTAGAAGTCATTATCGGCTCCGAGGAGACAGTCTGAACCGACAATATAGTGTTGGAGCCAAAGTAGTTACTATAGTTGGTACCGTAGATGGTGCCAATGCTTGCGGGGACTTACCCTCATCACCAGCCGGTGAAGAGGGATCGGAATGAGGATGTTTCTTGTCCTTCAATGGAGGTGTTGAGACCTCAGACACAGAAAGGGCCTCTGAGAAGGGTGAAGATAGTAGGCCTTTCAAGATAAGCTTGTTTTTCCTTTCATTCAGCATCCGCTGACTGAAGCTTAGACAAATCTGGCAGGGAGGTTTCATAGACAAGTGGGAAACCCCCAGACAATAGACAATCATCATGTAAGTCGCTGTTGGGAATTTGCCATTGCAGGAAGTGCAATGTTTGAACCCCGAAGTCCCTTTTTTATCAGACATACCCAATACACAACCTAACAGTTGCAAAAAAAAAAAAAAAAAAAAAAAAAAAAACAGAAACAAATACCAACGATGGTATCAAAGATACCACAAGGGTAGGGAGTAGGGAAGAGCATTTACCAATGAAAAAAAATTTCAAAATACAGTAAATTTTATAAAAATATGACCCTTAGCTGGAGAGCTCAGTGAAATGATACTGTATGGCTATGCGGCAAACGAGATCTGAGGTAACAGGAAGGGCATTATGGGTAGCAGCTTAGCTCGAGAGTTTTTGGTGTATGCGAGCTTGGTATTAGGCCGACTCGGTTCCGAGGGCTCAGAACCGAACCCATCAGTAATGAATGGGAAGAAGATTAACAACATCAGATTAAATGATATACAGTAAGCCATCTGACTAAAGTTATTTTGCCAACTGGCTTTCCGAATTTCAAGTCCGCAAAGGAAACTGGTCTGTTTTTCCTTATGTTTTTTGTTCTATGCAGGAAAAACATAATTGTCTGTGGACATCCAGTAAATGTAACATGTATTCGCCAGCGTTACTAATTTTGGGGAAGAGAATTGCCAAATTAATGGATTGATTGATATTGGAATCTGACACCATCTTGGCAAGAAAGTATGCACTGGTTCTTAATGCGACTCTAGCTTTGTGAAATATCAAGTACGGTGGTTTTAAGACTATGCTTGAATTTATGAAATTCGTCTAGCAGATTTAATGGCTACTAAAAAAGTGGTATTCCAAATAAGATATTTAATGTGATACCTACCTGCTGGTTTAAAAGGGGGAATGTACAAGTGCCTGCGGTACCAAATTGAGATCCCATGGGGTAGTAGGATCTTTAAAAGGAGGTCTTAAAAGTAGAGTGCTCCTCAACAAAACTCTGCACAACTTATGACAGACTACCAAGGAACATTCAAATCCAATGTGAAAGTTTGACATTACTGCTAACTGAACTTCTAACAGTTCAAGAAGTAGCTCCATCTTTAAAAAGTAGGACCAAAAATTCAAGGATGTTATGCATCAGTTGAAAAAGGTTTAACATAATTTTGTTGTGCCCAATGCACAAATCTTTTCCATTTACAGGAATAGAATTTACGTATTGAAGGTTTATGTGGAGATAAAACTACATGTCCAACAGGAGAAGAGAGCATAGGCTGTCGGGCTATTGATGCAATTGGAGAAGCCAGGCAGTCCAGCCTGAGGTTTGATATGTCTGGATGAATCATGCCCATTGATTGAAACAGGAGATCTAGAACTGGATCCAGAATCCAAGGCCGATGAAGTAATGGAGGCCAAATGAAGGGGAACCAAATCTGTCAAGGCCAGTAAGGTGCAATGAGGATGACTTCGCTCTTCAATGTGGCAGCTTTCTGTAGAAATTTCGGAAATAGTGGATAGACAGTACAGTTGTGTACACTTGCCATAAATGTAGATGTTATAGTGTATTCACTGTTGCAGTCATTACATTTGGGTAATCTGCTGGCAGGTTGCCCTCAG
Organism: Protopterus annectens; assembly: GCF_019279795.1. Lineage (NCBI taxonomy): Eukaryota > Metazoa > Chordata > Ceratodontiformes > Protopteridae > Protopterus > Protopterus annectens. The sequence goes on along the minus strand of NC_056746.1, from coordinate 1,433,363,936 downwards.
TCGGCCTAATTAACAAAATCTTGGGTCCTGCGTTGGTTGCTGTCCATTCTTCCATGACGTCAAGGGTATAAAACATGCAGCCGACGCCACTGCATCAGTTTTTCTTGCCCCAGATGTCAGGTGCCCCCCAAATGGGGAGCAAATAAATAAACACACAAAAATATACCTCCAACCAAAAGCAAATACACCAAAAAGGCTTTTAAGCATAGTAAAAGAAAGTAGAGGTATAGTCAGAGAAAAACAGGGGGTTGGCGGGAGGGTAACCAGGACTGAAACAGTGAATGCACTCTAACATCTACATTTATGGTAAGAGTAAACAACTGTACTATGTTCTTAGTGTTTCACTGTTGCAGTCATTACATTTGGATAGATTCCCAAAGCTATGGTTACAGCATTAGGACCAGCTATAAGGCCTTGCAAGATAGCAGTGGCAAAGCCAACTCTGGATTTAGAGAAAATAGGTAAAATGATAATTGCTTGGTGAAAGGTATGTACAGAACTTCAGGTAGCAACTTCTAGAATATCCCTGGCTCCACCTCTGAGAAAAGCTGCAGAAGTAGATGCAGCCATGGTGGAGTGAGATCTGAACCCCTGGGGGATATCCATTTAGAAATGGTTTTGAAATAGTCTTCCCCTCTGCCCCAGCAGCAAATGCTACTAGCAATTGTTCAGATTTTCTTTGAAATTTAGTTCTGTCCAAGTAGAATCTAAGTTGTCTGTGCACGTCCAAGGAATGCAGAATCAGTTCCCCTTTGTTCTGTGGATTGGGAAAGAAAGTTGGCAAATGAATGGACTGATTAACAGCCACAGTGGAAACCACCTTGGGCATGAAGGATGGAGTGGTCCTCAGATACCCCCTGTCCACATGAAAGATGATGAAAGGCTCCACTGCCATAAGGGCCTGTAATTCAGATAACCTTCCAGCTGAAGGGATTGCTAAAAGGAAGGATGTTTTCCAAGAAATAAATTTTAAGTCTGCAGTAGCAGCTGGCTCGATAGAGTGAGTTTCTCCAAAACAAAGTTAAGGTCCCAGGCAGGGGTAGGAGCTCTCCAGGGTAGTCTCAAGTTCTTTGCCCCTCTGAGATGCAGCTTGAGCAGGGGATTAGAAAAGATGGGTGGCTCTGTATTATAGTGAGCTGAAATAGCTGAAGCGTGGATTTTAAGAGGGGAAAAAGACAGGCCATTGTGAAGCATCTCAGTTAAGTATTGCAAACTCTGAGGTAAATTGGGCGCTTCTATGCTTATCCCTAAAGATTGGTTCCAGGCACAGAATATTTTCCATTTGTCAGCCTAAGATGTTCTAGTACTAGGTCGTCTTGCCTCTAAGATGACATCCATCACAGGTTTGCTGAGGGATGCTAAGGGTGAATTTAAGTGATTAGCCGAGCTGCAAGGTTTAATGTTTAAGTGGATGGTGCAGAATTTGGTTCTCCTGCTGAGACAGCAAGGAAGGTGGAGGCAGGTGCCATGGAGATATTTTTGTGACACACTGCACAGGAGCTGGTACCAGTCTGGAGCAATTAAAATCATTGTTGGCTTGTCCTGTTTGACTTTTAGCAGAAGTTTGCAGAGTAGACGCAGAGGGGGAAAGGCACAGACCGATAGGTTTTTCCAGCTGAAGGACAGAGCATCCACTTTCCAGGCTTTTCTGTTTAAATAACCCCCCCCCCCCCCAAAAAAAAAATCTGAATAAATATTCAAGGCTTCTGAAGAGGCACAGAAGTAAAATCTCATTTTGTTTTTTTTAAATTAATCTATGATGCAACAATGCACAAATTCATACGCTGGTTTTAAAAATGGATATGTGCTCAATAAAACTGTGTGAAGCAACATATGCAGGCATCCTGTATACAATTACAAAGCTACTTACTAAAAACTGCAAAGTGTTCAACATCTGACACTCAAAATCACATTTTAAAGAAAAAAAATGTATTTTAATCTACAAGCAAAATAAAAGCCACCAAAAATCACAGAAAGCTCTGAAAAGTAAAGTACAGTTGTGCACACTTCCCATAAATGTAGATGTTAGAGTGTATTCACGGTTGCAGTCATCACATTTGGGTTTTGCAGTCATCACATTTGGGTTATCTGCCTGCAGGTAGCCCTCAGCCGGCCTGAATACCAGAGTCTTCGGATTTCTGCATCGGATGTTGTCGCTTCTTCCAAGACGTCAGGTCGACAGGGGTATAAAACATGCAGAAGACGCAATTACATCAGTTTTTCTTGCCCCAGATGTCAGGTGCCCCACAATAGGAAGCAATTATATGGTATGGAACACCTCCATCAAAAAGCAAATACACATGATATAATATATGCCAAACAAGAAGGAAAAATAAAAGTCAAGACAAGCTAGGGTGCTGGAGGCAGGATAAAGTACAGTTTTGTACCTACCATAAATGTAGATGTCCGAGAGGTATGCATCTGCAGTCCTAACATATGGGTTGTCCTGCCTCAAGCAGCCCTTCGGTCGGCCGGATTCCAAAGTCTGGGTCTGGCCTTGGCTGATGTCGCACTTCACCCGACGTCATAGCTGCTGTGAATTGGGTATAAAGGCATCAGCCGACGCCATTTTCCTCAGTGTTTCTTGCCCCAGATGCCAGGTGCCCTCTAGGAAGGCTAAATTTGGATAAATGCAAATGATTCCAAACAGTAGAGAGCAAACAAAAATAAACATGTATATACATATATACAAACAAATACACCATAATAGATTCCCCCAGCTAGCTACAAGATGGGCAAATACCCTAGGAGTACCACAGAGGGGAAGGAGGGTGGGTAATCCTGACTGCAGATGCATACCTCTCGGACATCTACATTTATGGTAGGTACAAAACTGTACTATGTCCTTCAAGGATGCATCTGCAGTCCTAACATATGGGTAGAATACCATAGCCAAACTGGGGGAGGAGGCACTAAGATAATTATGGTGTAGTTAAGATCCCTTGCAAAACAGCAGTTGCAAAACCTGCTCGGGATCTGGAGTATAAAGGTAGATTATAATGCTTGGCAAATGTATGCACGGAGCACCAAGTAGCAGCTTCTAAAATGTCTTTGGTAGCCACTCCTCGTAAGAAAGCTGTAGTAGTGGCTGCAGCCCTTGTGGAGTGAGGTCTGATGTTTTCTGGAGTTGTCTTTCCATGAAAAGAGTAACAAAATCTAATGCAGTTTCCTATCCATTTTGAGATTGTCTGTTTTGAAATTACTTTTCCTTCCATTCCTGTTGCATATGCTACCAGAAGCTGGTCAGCTTTTCTATTGTTCTTGGTTCTGTCCAGATAGTAGCGCAATTGCCTGTGCACATCCAAGGTACGTAGTAGTCTTTCCCCCCTGTTCTGTGGGTTGGGGAAGAATGTTGGTAGGTGGATTGCTTGGTTCAATGATACCCTGGAGACCACCTTTGGCATAAAAGTAGGGTTAGTTCTCAAGGACTCTCTATCCTGATGGAAGATAAGGAAGGGCTGTACTGCCATTAATGCCTGTAATTCAGAAACCCTTCTTGCTGAAGTGATTGCAAGCAGGAAAGCAGTTTTCGAAGATAAGAACTGTAATTCTGCTGTTGCTGCTGGTTTGAAAGGGGAAGTGTTAACTTTTCCAGCACAAAGTTAAGGTCCCATGTAGGCAAAGGTGGCTTCCTTGGAGGCTTTACATTTTTAATTCCTCTCAGAAACTGCCTGAGTAGAGGATGAGAGAAGACTGGAGGATCCATGTTGTATTCTGCTGAAATTGCTGATGCATGAATCTTAATGGAGGAGTAAGACAGGCCATTGTGGAAAAGTTCTGCTAAATATTCCAGGATGTTAGCTATGTTTGCTAATGATACATTTTCTCCTTTTGCTGCACTCTAAATGAGGTATCTTTTCCATTTGGCTGAATAAGTCTTCCTTGTGGAGGGTCTGCGAGCCTACAGGATAATGTCTTTAACCCTCCGAGATAAATCTGGGTTATTTTGTTTTATGTAATATTCCAAGCAGCTAGCTGCAGTGTTTTCAAGTTTGGATGTAGGATCTTGAAGTTGTTCTGTGTTAGCAGTAAAGGAACTAGAGGTAGAGGCTATGCGTGTGTCCAAGACATACTCCTCAGTAGCGGGTACCAATGCTGCCTCGGCCAGTCTGGAGCTATCAGGATGATCCTTGGGTGATCTTCTTTGATCTTCAGTAGCACTTTGTGCATCAAAGGAAGAGGTGGGAATGCATATGCTGTCAGGTTTTCCCAACTGAAGGATAGGGAGTCCACCTTCCAAGCAAGTGGGTGGTATGTCCTTGTGCAGAATTTCCTCAATTGGTGGTTGTGTGGGGATGCGAACAGGTCTATTTCTGGTAGTCCCCAGTTCTTTGTAATGGATTTGAAGATGTCTGGATGCAGCATCCATTCGTGGGCATCCGTGGTAGTTCTGCTTAAAGTGTCTAATAGTATATTTTCTTTTCCTGGCACAAATATGGCCTGGAGCTGAATGTTGAGGTTCAGGGCCACATTCCACAGGTCCATCGCCATCCGGCATAGAGGATATGAGTGTGTGCCTCCCTGTTTGTTGATATACCACATGACTGTGGTGTTGTCCGTCCTTATCAGCAAATGACCCTGTTGAAGAAACGGTCTGAATGTCTGAATTGCCTGTTTCACAGCCAGCATCTCTTTTTGATTTATGTGTAGGTTCAGCTGGTCCTGTGTCCATAGGCCTTGTATACACTTGTCCACCATGTGTGCCCCCCAGCCTAGGTCTGAGGCATCCGTGGTGATAGTCTGGCTTGGGCGAGGTTTGTGGAAAGGCAGTCCTCTGTTCAACTGACAGGCCTGAGCCCACCACAGGAATTCTTGTTTCAGGCATGGAATTATTGGAATCTGGGCTTCTAGACCGTGCTTGTGTTGAGACCATATATTCCTTAGGTACCACTGCAACTTCCTCATATGCAGCCTGGCATGTGGAATCAATATTATGCAGGATGCCATGTAACCCAGGGCTTGCAGGACTTTCCTTGCTGTAAGCTGGTTCTGTGTTAATGCCAAGAAATAGAGTGGTAGTTGCTTTTGCTTTTCTGCTGTGAGAAATGCCATCTGATTTGAAGTGTCCAGTTCTGCACCCAAGAATGTTATCCTTTGGGATGGTACCAGCCTTGACTTTTTCATGTTGACTGTGTATCCCAGGGCTTGCAGTAGTTGTATAACCTTTTCCAAATCTTTTGTTAATTTGGTCTTGTTGTCCGCTTGTATTAGGCAGTCGTCCAGGTATGGATAAATCTGAATTCCCTGAAGCCTGCAATGAGCAATTACTGATGCCAGGCATTTCGTGAATACTCTGGGCGCAGTAGATAAGCCAAAGGGCAATGGTGAGAATTGATAATGCTCTGATACTGCAAGAAATCTGAGGTATCTTCTGCAATCTGGTCTTATAGGGACGTGCAGGTATGCCTCCTTGAGATCTAGAGTCACCAGCCAAGACTCCTTGCCCAGCATGGGAAGAAGTTGCTGTAGGGTCAGCATTTTGAATTTTGGAACAATGAGGTATGTGTTCAGAGCGGACAGGTCGAGAATAGGCCTCCATTGGTTTTCTTTCCTTGGTACCAGAAAAAGTCTGGAGTAAAATCCTTGTCCTTGTTCCATAGGCGGTACCTTTTCTATAGCTCTCATCCTTAGTAAGTGGTTGATTTGTCCTAGAGCGTTTGTTTTTTGGTTTGGTGGTACGTTTGGCATTCCTCTTTTTTGGTAGAGTGTGGAAGTGAAACCTGTAGCCTTTGTCCATTGTCTGTAAAATCCATTTGTCTCCTGTAATGTAATGCCAGTTTACGGAAAATAAGGCTAGCTTTCCGCCTAAGGGTGCTTCCAGTTGTTCCCTGGTAGGCGGTATCAGAGTCAAGTCATTGTGTCTGTCCTGTGGTAGTGGTAGTAGCTGGATCTGTGGCAATAGTTCTCTGGTTGTTAGTCTGCCACTGACGTCCCCTGTAGGCACCTCTGGATTGACCTCTGCCTCTTGGGCGCGTATTTCTGCCTCTCTGTGCTCTGGAGGTGTCTGGAAAGGACCAATTCTTCGAAGGCCAATTTCTACTAAACCTCGGAGGCTGGACCTGTAAGAAATCCTTGACTGTTCGGACAGATTTTGCTTTTTCTTCCACCTTCTTTAGCACTTGCTGTGCAGGGGAGCCAAACAAACTTTTAGTTATGTACTCACCATAACTTCAGATGTTTGGGATCCATCTCGCCTACATTCTGACTGATGGGTTCGGAGCCGATCCCTCGGCTCCGACTCGTCACGCTTATGCCAAAGAGCGAAGTCTCTTATTGGCTGAGCTTACTATATCCCAGGATGCACCACTACCAGTCCCCCAGATCTAGTTTGTCCGCATACATGCACACATGCACGCACTGATTATATAACATCGTCAGATGAAACAAGATAAAACAGTAGAACTCAAAACCGTTCAATCTCTTCTGATCTCCAAGGCAGGGGAAGGAGGGTGGGTATTAGGAATGTAAGTAGATGGATCCCAAACATCTGAAGTTATGGTGAGTACATAACTAAAAGATGTTATGCGATCCTATCTCGCCTACATTCTGACTGATGGGACAGCGTCCCTAGCACCTGAATCCTGGGTGGCTCACTGGAAAACACTCCTGAGTACCGTGGAACCAAATGATGCTCGCCCTTTAGATGCCACATCCAATTTATAGTGGGAAATGAAAGTGTGCGGATTGGACCAAGTAGCCGCAGCACAAATCTCAGAAATAGCGAGCTTGGAATGAAAAGCTATAGAAGTCGCCATAGCTCTGGTAGAGTGAGCTTTGATAGATGTTGTAAGTTGCTTATTCGAAGAGGAATAAGCCTGAGTTATACAATCTCTAATCCATTTGGAGATAGTAGCTTTTGTGATGGTTTTACCCAATTTATTGTCTGAGAAGGACACAAACAACTGGTCTGATTCTGAATTTGCTGAGTCCTGTCTAAATAGAAGCGCAATTACCTGTGAACATCCAATTTATGGAGAGTGTATTCTGCTTCATTGGAGAATTTTGGAAAGAAAACTGGTAGCTCTAGAGATTGCTGGAGACAGAGATTAGAACAGACCTTTGGGACAAAAGATGGATTAGGCCTAAGTGATACTCTATCCTTGTGAAAAATCAAGTACGGTGGCTTGATAGATAGGGCTTGAAGCTCTGAAACTCTTCTTGCAGAGGTAATTGCAACTAAGAAGGCAGTTTTCCAAGACAGATATTTTAACTCACATGTAGCAGCCGGTTCGAAAGGGGAAGATGTTAATGCACGAAGCACCAAATCAAGATCCCACGGAGGCGCAGGATGAAAAACTGGGGGTCTTAACAGCCCCGCACCTTTAATGAAAGTTTTGCATAATCTGCTGCTCATCAACGGAGGATCCATGGATTCGTGAAATTTAGAGATAGCCGCTAGTTGGACTTTAATAGTAGAGACAGAAGATCCTTGATTAAACAAGGATGTTAAAAACTTTAAAACCTCTGGGATTGGAGCAGTGATAGGGTCTAAGCCCCTGAGTTGAGCCCAGATAGCAAACCTCTTCCACTTACTGAGGTACAATTTCTTAGTGGTGGGTTTGTGGGCGAAGATAAAATGTGAATAACTTCGGGTCTAAGGTGTGATTTCTGACTAAAGTCGGAAGTGGAGGAGCCAAGCTGTCAACTTCAAAGTGTGAAGGGACTGGTGTTGTCGTCCCGACTGATGAATTAGCAGATCCGGAGTTAGATCTAGCGTCCAAGGATCGTCCACCGCATGTTTCTTCAGGTAGGAAACCATACCTGACGAGGCCAGTCTTGAGCAATTAGTATCATTGTGGACCCCAATTGAGAAGCTTTCTGAATGACTTTGGGGAGAAGTGGAATCGGAGGAAAAGCATAAAGTAGCCCTGTTGGCCAAGGTTGTGCTAGAGCATCCATAGCTGCTTCCCCCTGATGTGGAGTCAAGGAGAAGAACCTTTTGCACTTTGTATTTTGTGGTGTTGCAAACAGGTCGCAGCATGGCGTCCCCCATCTTCTGAAAACCTGAGCTGCTACTGTTTCGTTCAGGGACCACTCGTGAGGAGAGAGAATTGTCCTGCTTAATCTGTCTGCCAATATATTTGATTTCCCCGGAATGTGGGTCGCTACCAAGAAACGGCTGGTAGCTACAGCCCATTCCCACACCCTCATGGCCTCTCTGCAAAGGGGGTAAGATCTGGTCCCTCCTTGTTTGTTTAGATACCAGACCACCGACATGTTGTCTGTGTGGATGGCAATGATGCCCTGAGGGAGAAACGTGTGTAAGGCCTGTAGGGACACAAGTACAGCCCTCATCTCCAATACATTGATGTGGAGAAAAGTTTCGTCTGGAAGCCAGGAACCCTGAACTAACCTGCCCAGACAATGCCCCCCCCACCCTGTCTGGGAGGCATCTGTCGTCAGGATGACCACTGGAGGGGGAATAACAAAAGGACTTCCCTGATTTAGATTGGATGTCTGAAGCCACCAGCGAAGGTCCCGTTTGCACGTTTCTGTAATCATAATGGGGTGATTGAGGGGAAGATCCTGAAAGGACCATTGAGTCGATAATAGCCACTGAAGAATCCTCATGTGCAATCTTGCCAGAGGAACTAGTAGAACCGTGGCAGACATCGAACCTAAAAGTAGCAGGACCATCCTGGCTGGGGCTTTGGATCTTGAAAGCAGGGCTTGTACTTGACCCTGTAAAGTTTGAATCCTTTCGGTAGGAAGAAAAACGCGCATCAATTTTGAGTCTATCTCTGCTCCTATGAACCTTATGCGCTGAGAGGGCAGCAAGACAGACTTTGACCAATTGAATGTAATTCCCAGGGTAGCACCCAGGGAAAAAGTGGCTTTGAGGTTGTCCATTAGTAGATGACTGGTGGTGGCAGTCAGGAGCCAGTCGTCCAGATAGGGAAACACTTGGAATCCAAGACTCCTCAGGTGAGCAGTTACTACTGCCAAACATTTGGTGAACACCCTGGGGGCTGTGGTGAGACCAAAGGGCAGAGCACAAAATTGGAAATGACTGTCTCCCAGGCTGAAGCGCAGATACTTCCTGGACGCCCGATGTATCGGTATGTGATAATAGGCATCCTTGAGATCTATGGAGCACATCCAAACATCCTTCTCCAATAATGGGAGAATGGATTGTAACGTGACCATTGAATTTGGATTTCGTGACGGATTGGTTTAGTCTGCTGAGATCCAAAATTGGTCTCAGGTCCCCTGTCTTTTTGGCACTAAAAGAACCTTGAGTAATTTCGGATCCGATCTGGTCTGTGGGGACCGGTTGGATGACTCCTTTTCTAGCAGCTTTAACGCTTCTGCGGCTGCAATTTCCCTTTGACTGGGTGGTGGGTCCGGGATTTTTGGACGGTGGGGGTGAGTGTGTGAAGGGAATGGTGTAACCTCCGGCAATAATCCAAAGCACCCATCTGTCCTGAGTGATTGACTCCCAGGCTTTTAGGTGCTTGGCAAAACGGCACCCGACTGGCTCCGGAGCAGCACAGCCGGGCAATCCCTCATGAAGTGTGGAAGGCTGAAGAGCCACGAAAGGACTCGCGGTCTCCAGAATTGCGGGGCCCTCTGCCGCCTCTGGGACGGCGTCTCCCAGAAAAATTTCCCCGTCCTCTGCCTCTGGAAGGGGAATCTTCCTGCTGTTGATGGAAAAACTTACGTGATTTGGAACCACATCTTCCCTCCTCCTTTAGCCTTGGGATAAGGCCGAAGGGAGTGGAATAACGTGCACCTACGGCAGATAAAGTTTTTCCTTCTTGCTCACAGCGGGTAAGAGTGTCTTTAACCTTAGGTCCAAACAAAGAGGACCCATCGAAGGGAGCGTCGGCGAAGGAAGACTTGAAGGCCTCCATAAAAGACACAAACGGAGCCAGGCTTGTCTCCGTAGCCACGCCTGTGCCTGCCGCTCTACCGCCTTCGGCCGCATATGAAATGAGCCTCATGGACGAGTTAGAAATTGAAGCAAGGATAGCCAACTGAGAGCTAACCGACTGGGCTAGCTGCTCAGGTAGGTTACCTGAGAGGAATCTGACAGCTCCTTGACCAGATCCCTCTGAAGCCTGGTAAAATGTGCCAAATAATTCAGGGACCTTAAAGTAAAGGCCGCTGAAGTCAGGTGCGCTTCCCTGCACGTCCATGCTCCTAGACTCCTTATTAGGAGGATGGACGGACGTTGAAGCCTCTGCCACGTCCTGTTGTGTAGCAGATGCCACCACCATGGCATCTACAGCCACGCCTTTAGTCAGGAACTCCTTCTCGGGTGGGGCAGACAAAAATTTGTTAGGACGAGAAGGGACTGGTTCCACGGTATCTGGATGTTCCCACGCCCTCCGACAAACTAAATCCAGGAGCTCAAGGCGGAGACACCCAGGAGGCGGAGGGCTGAGCCCCAAAGGCCTTGAGGAGCACTGACTCATCAGCAGATTGGGGTTTGGATATCCAGCCGCCTCGTTGTTTGAGGATCTCTAAGATGTCTGCAAATGAGACATCATCCGAGGGCGACTGGGACCCCTCCGCATCATCAAGATCAGTGACCGATGTAATAGACGCGGGGGAGACCACGTGCTTCCTCTTGCACGATCTCTTGCTTGGAGGCTCCACTGAAGACAACTCGAAGAACCCTCAGGAGGAGGGAACCCCAATGGGGGTAACCTCAGGCCCAGGGCTCCGCTGCCTAAGGACAGGGAACTGCCAAAGACCCAGTCTCCACGCCCAGGAAGGTGCCGGTAAAGCCGGAGAGATGGCAAGAAGACTTGGCCAAGGCACTCCTCATAGCTCTGAAAGCCGGACCCCAGAATCCTGGGAGTGTCCGGTCCCGAGCCATGATAGCAGACGGAAGTCCCGCAGCGAAGCACCGAGGGAGGCTCGGAACCGACAGCATAGGTCCCGAAACATCACCCCAGGTCCAGCCGAAGAAGTCAGTGTACCAAACTCGGACCCGAAGGCGGGTTGGAGTAAGGGTCGGAGCCGACCCTAAGACCTCCACCGGCTCCAACAGCACCTGCTCCGGCGGAGCAAGCGGTCGGAGGAGGAATGGCAATGACATGGGCATGGACGTCGGCTCGAAGCCAACTGGGTCGGAGCCGAAACAAATTTTGAAAGACTGGGGACTGGAACAGTCTTTGGAGCACCCTGTCTATGTCCGAATCTGACATCCTCGATGACCTAGAGGATACTGAGCGGGTTCGAGATGGCCTCTCCAACGGCCCCAAGGGGCTAGGGGACCGGCTCGAGGCGACTCGATGGCTATCGGCGAAGGAATACCCACACTAGCTTCCATCGGTGCCGAGGAGGACTTCGCCGAGGAGGAAGTGTCTGAGCGGACAACCTTTGTCGGCTCGAGACCAGTGGAGCCGGCGAAGGTGACCCGCCTCGATGCCCCAGCCATCGGCTCCGAAGCCAGAGGAGTCGAGACTGGTGGCATCGAGGCAGACCGTTCGCCTCGGCTCCGAAGTCCTTGGAGCCGAAGGAGAAACCTGCCTAAGTCTTTTGGCGGTCGGATCCGACGGACTGGTCGGAGCCGACGCCCTTTTCTTTTTAGCAGGAGGAGAGGATGCTAAAGCTTCTTCAAAGGAGGGTTTTATAAGACCTTTTAAAATGAGCTTATTTTTCCTCTCTTGGAGGACCCTCGAGGAAAAAGCGTGACACACACTGCAGGACTCCTGCAAATGTTTTGCACCCAAACAATAAACACAGAGAGAGTGGTCATCTGTGATAGACATTTTAAAGTTGCACTTGGTGCACTTTTTAAAGCCTGAAGGCCTAGGTACCGGAGACATTCCGGTGAATTAAGTCCAAAACACAGTACAAACACTGTAATTAGAAAGAAATTCTCTCTTATTTGTCCTTCTTTAGAAGAAAGAGAAACTATCAACAATATAAAGGATCCGAGATCCCTAAACAAAACAGAAGTCACCTACAATCAAAAAGACCGGGAAAGGCCTTTCCACACAAGAGGTACTCCTAGTCAACACTCACAACACAAGAATTTACTAAGTAAATTTCACCAAACTCACTCTAAACACAAGAATAGCTGTTAAAACAGCTTTTGTTGAAGAAAAAAGAAATTCCTGACAGAAAAACTAGTGAAATTAATCACTACTTAGCTCAGCCAGCTCGAGACCACGTCTTCACTTGTTAGCGGCAAACGAGATCTGGGGGACTGGTAGTGGTGCATCCTGGGATATAGTAAGCTCAGCCAATAAGAAACTTCGCTCTTTGGCATAAGCGTGCCGAGTCGGAGCCGAGGGATCGGCTCCGAAGCCATCAGTCAGAATGTAGGCGAGATAGGATCACATAACATCTTTGTTTCTCCATGGGAGCATCTAGGAGCTTTGACTTTACATGGTCTGGTAAGGATTGCTCTTTTAACCATGCATGCCTTCTGATCACTGTTCCAGTCATAGCTGATCTAAAGGAAGCCTCCAGTGCATCATAGCCGCATTTTAAGGAATGATTACTGACCTGCTGAGTGTTATGTACCAAATCCTGAAGGGACTTACGGTCTATAGGTTCAGGAGAGGACAGTTTTTTATTTAGCTGGTCTAACAAAAATTCCTGATACTGAATCATGTGGAATTGACAGTTTAAGGCCCTAGCCGAAAAAGTATAAACTTTTTTACCCCATCTCTCTAATGCTCTAGATTCTCTTTCAGAGGGGAGGGGGTTTTTGGCAGAGGCAGCTGCTACAGCTTTGGGGCCCTGTGAAATGGTTTCAGGATCTGCAATAGGAGCCTTATACAAGTGAAAGTGTGTGTCTGGGACCCTGTAATATCTGTCGGGGCCGGGGGAAGAGAGTCAGGGGCAGTACAGGCATCATTAAATGCATCATCCACAACTGTTAGTACTGGAGAAATGGCTAAAGGCCTATGCTGTGGTAAATGCAAAAAGGTCCTTAGCCTTTTCCTTGAATCTGAAGAATCCTGGCCCTGCCATTGAAATTGCTCTCTCACAGCATGTAAGGTTTCCCCAAAAGAAAATTCCTCAGGAGGAGAGGCAGAAGGAATGGAGTCTTCTGCATCAGAATCCTCATATGGAGAATAAGGGCCTTCTGGAGGATTTGAGTTTTCTGAATCATCCGAGGAATAGTCTGTAGAAACTGGATCCGGGGGCTCTGCTCTAGGCCTCTTCTCTGGAGGGGGTTGAGAGGCCCTGTCTGGGTGAGGTTGGGATCCCCTGATCAAAGAAATGAGATCCTCAGCCAGGCTGAGCATTTGGGAGCTAGAGGTAGGCCTGTGTGAGGGGGTTTTAGCAGGCAAGGCCTTAGAAGATTTAGCTGCTTTAGCCCTAGAAAAAGCCTTGATAGACATAGATGCAGGGGCCTAGCAGCTCCACGTGCAGGAGTAGATATGTCTAAAGGAATAGTATCTGATAAATCCTGGGTGCCTGCTACAGCAGGAGAAATTTCAGTAGCAGATTCAGCCATGCTGTGTGAGGCCTCGGCTATCGGAGGCAAGCTTTCGGCAAGGAAAACCGAGGACTCTGTTTCAGCGAAACAGAGACACTCATGGTTGGCTTAACCGTGGTTTCGCCGAAACCGCGGACCGCCAGTGTCGGTCCTTTTCCTACGCTTTTAGCTAATTGTGAAGTCGGAGTCTCCGACGGCATTTTGTAAGCAAAAGCGGGACCAAAAAACTCCTCTGCAAACTCCGACCGACGTCTAAGTGTCCGTCGGTTGAAGGAAGCACAGGCTAGACAAGCTGATACGTCGTGGTCTGGGCCTAAGCAAGGAAGGCAGTAAGAGTGGAAATCCTTATGAGGTATTTGTTTCCCACAAGTTAAGCAATTATTTACTTTTTCTGACATCGGCTGAGGCAAGAAAGAGTCCCCAATGGGGTACTTCGCTTTTTAGAAGTCTTCGGTAGTAGAAATCTCTGGATCTGACCGACCGGCACTTGCGAACAGCTTCTGCTTCGGGCACCGCTCGGCAAGAAAGACTGAGGAAAATGGCGTCGGCTGATGCCTTTATACCCAATTCACAGCAGCTATGACGTCGGGTGAAGTGCGACATCAGCCGAGGCCAGACCCAGACTTTGGAATCCGGCCGACCGAAGGGCTGCCTGAGGCAGGACAACCCATATGTTAGGACTGCAGATGCATCCTTGAAGGACATCCAGGACTGTGACTACACTCTAACATCGACATTTATGGTAAGTGTACACAACTGTACTATGTTCTGTGTGTTTCACTGTTGCAGTCATCACATTTGGGTTGATTCCCAAAACTAAGGAATGGTGAAGGTAGTTAGAGCATTAAGGCTAGCAATCAGGCCCTGTAAGACTACTGTGGCAAGTCTAGCTCTGGATTTAGAAAAAAGACAGGCAGATGGTAATGCTTGGTGAAAGTATGTGCGGAGCTCCAGGAAGTCCCTGGTAGGGACTCCTCTGAGAAATGCTGTAGAGGTAGATGCAGCCCTGGTGGAATGTGATCTGATCCCCTGTGGGGTAGGTTTTCTATGGTGCTTGTACCAGAAATGGATGCAATGGGCTATCCATTTGGAAATGGTTTGCTTTGAAATAGCCTTCCCCCTCTGCTCCTGCAGGGGGGGGGGGGGGGGGCTGAGTTTTTTCCAATACAAAGTTAAGCTGGAGTGGGAGCTCTCCTGGGGGGGGGGGGGGTCTTAAATTTTTGGCCCCTCTAAGGAATTTAAGTATAAAAAGGCAAGGAAGTAGTAAAAGATATACATTTCTTTAATCACGAACCAGTAATGCAAGTGCTTTTGGTCGCACTTCAAATGTGCAACCTTCAGACAACATCAGTTAGTTAATTAAGGAAACATTTAAAAAGCTCACTCAAGTGACATCATCATTACATCAGTTCCATTCACAAAATAAAAGCAATTTAAAGCAAGTTCATTTAACACTCTTCAAGAAAAATCTTGATGATTGGATGGGTAATAGGAAATTCACCTGGGGATCACTTCTGTGGTTCTGATTTACAGGGGCACAGGAAAATAATTTTCTTGGGTGGCGAAAGCCAGGGTACCTTTATGCTTGTATAGGCCCTAGGGCCAATAGCCTATATATATATATAAAAACATAATGCATATGTGCATACTAATAAATGTGTACTTAAAAGTACACCATGCTTACCCAGAACCTCATATGTTTATTTAAATTACCATCTTTAAGCATACATTTCAGGGAACTAATTTCATTAAGTCCGGGAAACATATAGGCGTTTAACAATTGCCACCACAGTTCCCTTTGTTCTAATATTAAGGACCAAGGAACACCCCTAGGGTCGACTTTCACTTGTTCAATAACCAAAAAAAAAGAAAAAAGTGGTCATTATGATCATTAATGTGTCTGGCTAGAGCATTAGTACAGTCTGTTTTCATTATACTGTACTGGTGTTCATACACTCTCTGCTTCAAGTGACGTTCCATCTTCCCAATATAAAATTGTGGATACCGCTGACACTCAGCCAGATATACTACACCATTACTATTACAATTAAACCTCTCCTTAATGGAAAAGTTAACCATATTCATTAGTTACCTTTGTGTGTTTAAAAACATCCCGTCAGGTATAGCGAGTGCTGCCCAATTTCTTTCTATCATACTTTTAAGTGCAACACCCTGTTTATATACAACCTTAGGGGAAACGAGTACTTTGTTCCTAAGGCTGCCATCATCCATCAGCAAGGTCTAATTTTTTTATACAAAATGGACCGTACATCATATGCATTAAGTGAAAAAGCAGTACTAAAAAAATCAAGGGAAAATCATCATTAAATCCATTCGTATTGGTAGTTCCTTCATCTATACTCGGGTCATTATTAGATTTTAAATATTCCAATGTTTCCATGGAAACCACCATTCCATTATTAAGTATAGGTTTAAACCACCCCAAATTACGTTTATTGGTGACCTCCTCAATCAAGGTTTCCAACAGGTCAGGGGGATATCCTCATAAGATAAACATTCCTTTAAGGGTCTCACATTCGATCAGATAATCATTATCCAAAGTTGTCATGCGGGCAGCCCTAACTGACCCTTTACAACGGACAGTTTCTGGAAAAATGGGTGGGAATTCTCATAATGTAAAAAAACAAGAATATGTTGGTTTACGGTAAATGTTCGCTGTACAACACCCATTCAACTTATCTTTAAGACATCCAAAAAGCTAATTTCATTAATGTGGAATTCGTAGGTGAATTTTAAAAAGTCAATTAATTCTGAAATACTTTCCACAAACTCATCATCAGCATGGTTCCCATGAAATGGTATAAAAATGTCATCCAGGTAACGTGTGTACCAAGTGACATGCTTTTTGAAGATGACATGTTTGAAAAGCAACAAGGTTTCCCACTATGCCATAACACAGTTGGCAAAGGTCCCTCCACATGGGGAGCCCATGGCTACACCAGATTTTTGGAGGTAGATGTCCCCCCCAAAAAAGAATGTAGTTATTAGCCAAAATAATATCAAGAAGATATTCAATCAAGTTTATTTTATCACCCAAACACCAATCATATGTAAAAATTCTCTCAACCAAACCCCCACAGATTGAGGGATGATCATATATAAATCACAAGCATCAATCGTTAAGTGAACATAGTCACAGTACTTCAACTTACTGATGCTTTCTAAGAAGTGCCAAGAGTCGCAACAAATCTGGGTCTGTCCAGCCAAATGTTTCTTTAATTTCATGTCTACAACTTATACACAATCATATGTGATACTATTACACCCATCACAATAGGACAAAATGTTTTTTTTTTCAAGTTTTTATGTAGCTTGGTAACCCAAACATAACTGGTACAACAGGAGATGGAATTGTAAGAAAGTTAAGGGTGTCCAAATCAATCATTTTATCAATAAATAAATCATCCAGTAATCCCTTAATATGTTTGGAAGCCCCATTTAATTCATTAATTGAAGCTTTCTCAATTATCCGTGGACAAAATCTTCAAAATGTCATTGTTATAGGCTTTGCTACTCATCAGTACCAAACCCCCTCCTTTGTCAGGCTTTAAAACACGAATATCATGCAATTTTAAGTAATTCAAGCCATCAATTTGGTTTTTAGAAGTATTAGGCCTATCCGGTTTGTACTATTCCTTCTATTGTAGTTCTTTGTCAAATTTCTTACATCAATCTCACATACTCTTTCAAAACCCACCAAGGAATTATGTAAGGGTGGATTAAAAATGCTTCAAATATGACATTCAGCATTAACGGCAGGCATATTTCCCAATAAACAGTGCAGATTCATTTTACAAACAAAATTTCAAATCAAGAAGCGTATCCACTAAATTCAAGTGCCTAGATGGCACAAAAGACAAGCCTTTGCTAAGTAGATCAATCAAGTCTTTTGGTATACAAACATCAGTGCAAATTGAATATTTTAAAGTCACATGTTGAGCCAAAAATAATCTGTGGAAGAACCTCATCTTGTAGGATAAGGTCATTAGGTTGAGAGACATTCCTTATCTCAGTCGGTTGTTCCTCCTGTTACATCGAGGGTTCGAGTTGTTCGATCTCTGCCCCGAATTCTTGGGTGATGTCCCATTCCGAAAATCCACCCGATTGGAACCTTGATTTGAGTTCACATTCTGGTTCCCAAAACGTTGACTCCATCTAGGGGAACTGGTCAAGGACACATTACTCCCATGACCATCGGTAATAAGGTCATTACCCTGTTGCTCAGTAACATCAGATCTATCACTCCCATCGGCAGATGTTATAATACAATCATTCATAAGTCCATACCCACTAGACTCAACCACAGGGGGAGGGGGATATACAGTTCCCCTACAGTAATCTCTACGGTCACGATGAAGTTTTTTGGTTTTTCTCCCACCTTCAATTTGTCGACAGCCTGTTCAATACTATTAAAAATACGAATATACTCGTATTTATATCTGGGGAAATCACAGTCACCTTTAATATTAGTCTCCACATCCACCAATTCATTTCGAAGCTGCTCAGTTTGTGCCATGTAATTACTGACCAGCACAGTCAAACTCACAGCCCTGTTTGCCATAAAGGGCTAACAGTTCCCTATAAAATTGTGAACTGGGAATAAGGCCAGAGGGAAAACGCCATTGTCTCAGCACCTTCAGCACATTAACCCTGTTTTTTACATTCGCGTACACACACACACACAATTTCAAGTTGTAATTTCTTATACTTAAAAAGTTTGGCATCACAATCTTTCATCTTGTCCACAACAGTATGTACTTGTGTGGTGGCAATTGTGAACAAACGCCTATATGTTTCCCGGACTTAATGAAGTTAGTTCGCTGAAATGTATGCTTAAACTGAAGGCTTTGGAATGACGGCAATTAAATAAACATATGAGGTTCTGGGTAAGCATGGTGTACTTTTAAGTACACATTTATTATTATGCACATATGTATTATCTTATATAAAATATATATATTATGTATTTTATATATATATATATATATATATATATATATATATATATATATATATATATATATTTAATTTTATTTTTATGAACTAAAGTATATAAACATGAGATTAATTTGTATTAAATTGAGTTTTTGTATAAAATATAAAATGTATTATATACGTATTATATAATGAAACTTTTAAGGAATGTGCATATACATTCCTTTTATGACAAGAAGGGGGTATTGTTGCTTTAAATTTTGGGTCTGGAACTGATGTAATGATGTCACTTGAGTGGGCTTTTTAAATGTTTCCTTAATTGACTAACTGATGTGGTCTGATGAAGGTTGCACATTTGAAGTGCGACCGAAAGCGCTCAAATTACTGGTTCATGATTAAAGAAATAAATATTTTTTATTACATCCTTGCCTTTTTATACTTTAGTTTGTTTGTCGTTTGTGGTTTCCCTCTAAGGAATTGTTTTAGCAGGGGATGAGAGAAGAGGGGTGGCTCAGTATTACAATGTGCTGAAATGGCAGAGGCATGAATCTTAATTGAAGAGAAAGATAGGCCCTTGTGGAGCACTTCTGTTAAATAATCTAGAGCCATGGCTCGTCTGCAGAGTGGGTAGGAATGGGCTCTCCCTGCTTGTTTATGTACCACACAACTGTGGTGTTGGCTCTCTTTACCAATAGTTGTCCTGGAAGAATTAAGGTCTCTGAAGGCTGTCAGGGCATTCTATACAGCTAACATTTCATTTTGACTGATATGCAAGTGCATCTGTTTTGGGTTCCATTTGCCCTGAATGCACTGCCCTGCCATGTGAGCCCCCCATGCATAATCTGATGTGTCTGTTAGGGTTTGGGTGACAGGGGGTAGAGTGAAAGGGAGTCCCTTGTGGTAGCAGTCCTCTGCCCACCAAAGGAACTCTGCCCTTAGACAAGGAATGATAGGAATCCTTGTTTCCAGGCCCTGAGAAGGTAGACACCATAGACGTTTTAGATACCACTGAAGTTTCCTCGTACGCAGTCTTGCACATGGAATTAACAGAATGCAAGAGGCCATGAACCCCAGGGCTTGCAGGATTTTCCTTGCAGACAGCTGGGTTTTTGAGGTCAATAGTTTAAAGTAGGTTGTCAAATAAACTTGTTTCTCTGGAGTGAGGAATGCCATCTGGGAAATTGTGTTCAAGCTTGCTCACAGAAATACAATCGGTTGGCAGGGTAATAGGTGTGATTTCTTCTCATTGATGGTGTACCCCAATGAGGTTGAAGTCTTTACAAATGCCAGGTGGTGTAATAGCAATTCGTGACTCTCTGCCTGAATCAGGCAATCGTCCAAGTATGGGTAAATCTGAATATTTCGCTGCCTGCAAAATCCAATGGCTGGAGCTAGGCACTTTGTGAATACCCTGGGTGCAGTAGATAAGACAAAGGGAAGTGCAGAGAACTGATAGTGCATGGAGCCTGCCCTGAAACGTAGGTATTTTCTGCAGGATTCCCTTATGGGGATGTGCAGGTAAGCTTCTTCTAAGTCTAGGGTTGCCAGCCAGGCATCCTTGGCTAGCATAGGAAGAAGCTGCTGAAGAGTTAGCATTTTGAATTTTAGATCCACCAGGAAGGTGGAGAGAACAGACAAGTCCAGGATAGGACGCCAGCAGTTTTCTTTTCTGGGAACCAGGAACAGTCTTGAATAAAAACCTTGACCCCTTTGTTCTGCTAGGACAGGTTGAATAGCCCCGATACTGAGGAGAGAGAGAGCACTTGTTTTTGGGCCTCCGCCCACTGATTTGGGGGGAGGTCTGGCCATCCCCTTGGGGTTGGCAGTGAGTGGAAGTGGAATCTGCATCCTAGGAAACAGTTTAAAACCCATTTGTCTTGGGTAATGAGTTCCCAGTTTTTTTCATGCAGGACGAGCCTTCCTCCTAAGGCAGCAAGTAGTTGAGCAAGGCTTAGAGGAGTTAAGGATAAGTCATTGTGCCATTTTTCCATGGGGAGGTGGCTTACTACTCCCTGCTTTGAAATGGGAGCCCCCTTCTGCTTAGATCTGAGCATAGCCTGAGACTGAAGTCTTGGTGGTCTGCTGCTCCTGGGTTTAGAATGAGAAGGCCTGGAAGGGACTGAAAATGCTCAGTTCTTTGAAGGCCAGTGCCTACTGAATCTAGGTGGCTGTACTTGTAAGAAATCTAACAGTTTACATAGATTTAGCTTTTTCCTCTATCCTTTTGAGGACTTCTGCTTTGTTGACAAAAAGGCGCTCTTGGTTTAAGGGTGCATCCAGTAATTTAGCTTTAACAGGATCTGGCAAGTTTTGTTCTTTAAGCCAGGCATGCCTTCTAAGTACAGACACAGTGACGGAAGCCCTGCAAGATGCTTCTAAAGCATCAAAACCACATTACAAAGTATGTTTACTAACTTGGTCAGCAGAATGCATCAACTCTTCTAAATCTTTGTGGTCAGCACGGTCAGGAATCATCATTTTCTGTTTAAGTAGTCCCATTATATGCTGCTCATACTTTAACATATGAAACTGGCAATTTAAAGCCCCAAGGGCCAAAGTAGCAGAAGTGTATACCTTCTTACCCAATCTGTCTACAGAAGGGGTAACATTTTTGGCAGTAGAAGCCTTAATGCCTTTTGGTCCTTGGGAAATGGTCTCTGGATCCGCAGTAGGATTCTTGAAGAGGAATTTGCGAGTCAGGTACTCTGTAGTACCTGTCAGGTTTCCTGGGAGCTGGAGGCAGAGTGTCTGGAGTAAGGCTGGATTCCAAGAAAACATCATCTACAATCTCCAAAAGTACAGTTGTGTACACTTACCATAAATGTAGATGTTAGAGTGTATTCACTGTTGCAGTCGTTACATTTGTGTTACCTGCTTGAAGGTAGCCCTCAGTCGGCCTGATTATCAAAGTCTTGGGTTCTGCATCTGTTGCGGTCTCATCTTCCAGGACATCAGCTAGTCAGGGGTATAAAGCATGCAGCCGAAGCCATTACATCAGTTCTTCTTGCCCAAGATGTCAGGTGCCTCTATAATGGGAAGCAATTGTATACAAGGTTACACCTCCAACAAAAAGCAAATAGACAAGAAAGCTTTAAGTATATTAAACAAAACGGAGAGGTATAGACAATAGCAGTCAGGAGACTGGAGGGAGGGTAACCAGGACTGCAAAAGTGAATACACTCGAACAATTACATTTATGTTAAGTGTTGTGTTTCACTGCTGCAGTCATTACACTTGGGTAGATTCCCAAAGCTAAGGAAGGGAGGAGGCAATTAGACAGCATTAGGACCAGCTATTAGGCCCTGCAGGACTGCAGTGGCAAAACCACCTCTGAATTTAAAAAAATTGGCAAGTGGTAATGCTTGAAGGAATGTATAGAACTCCAGGCAGCAGCTTCTAGCATGTCCCTGGTAGGAACACCTCTGAGAAAGGCTGTAGAGATAGATGCAGCCCTGGTGGAATGTGGTCTTATCCCCTGTGGGGTAGGTTTTCCATTTGCATGGCTAAAAGGAAGGCCGTTTTCCAAGAAAGGAATTTCAATTATGCATTTGCAGCTTGCTCAAAGGGAGGTAGAGTGGGCTTTTCCAATACAAAGTTAAGGTCCCAGGCTGGAGAAGGGGCTCTCTCCTGGGTGGGCTTACATTTTTGGCCCCTCTGAGGATTTGCTTCAGCAGTGGATGAGAGAAGAGGGGTGGCACTCAATTATAAATGTGCTGAAATGGCAGAGGCATGAATTTTAATGGAAGAAAAGGAAATTCCCTTGTGAAGCATCTCAGTTAAGTATTGAGGAATGAGCGGTAAATTGGGCACAGTTGTGCCCATCCCCAGAGTTTGGCTCCAGGAACAGAATCTTTTCCATTTTTCAGTATTGTATTTTCTAGTACTAGGCCTCCTTAACTCCAGAATAACATCCATCACTTGCTTACTGGAGGGATGGTAACGGAGAGCTCAGGCAATTAGCCAGACTGCAAGGTTCAGGGTTTGAAGCTCGGGGTGCAGAATCTGGCCCTCCTGCTGGGATAGCAAGGAAGAAGTCTGAGGCAGGTGCCATGGTTCCAGTAGTGACACACTGTGCAAGAAGGGGTACCAGTGTTGGCGTGGCCAGTCTGGTGCAATGAGTATTGTCCTTGGCTTGTCCTGTTTGATCTTTAGTAGAACTTTGGAGAGGAGAGGCACAGGGGGAAGGCATAAACTGAAGGTGAAGGACAGGGCATCCACTTTCCAGGCTTTTCTGTGGGAGTCCTTGTGCAGAATTTGTCCAGTTGGCAGTTCCGGGAGGAGGCAAACAGGTCCATCTCTGGGATCCCCCATCTGTTTCTCAAAATGCTGAATATCTTTGGTTCCATTTTCCACTCGTGTGAGTCCATGAGATTTCAGCTTAGGTCTGCCAGTGTATTTAACTTGCCTGGCAGGAACTGAGCTTGTAGATGCACTTGGCAGCTCAAGCTGTGTTCCACAGAGCCATGGCCAGTCTGCAGAGAGGGTAAGAGTGGTTCCCCTCCTGCCTGTTTATGTACCATATAGCAGTGGTGTTCTCAGTCTTTACCAATAATTGTCCTGGACGAATGTGGTCCTTGAAGGCTGTCAGTACATTCTGTACAGCTAACATTTCTTTTTGATTGATATGCAGGTGCATTTGACTCTGGTTCCATTTGCCCTGAATGGACTGCCCTGCCAAGTGAGCCTCCATGCATAGTCTGATGCGTCTGTTAGGGTTTGGGCGGCAGGGGGTAGACTGAATGGCAGCCCCTTGTTGTGGTGGCAGGCCTAGGAACTCTGCCTTTAAACAAAGGATGATATGAATCATTGATTCTAGGTCCTGAGAATGTGGACACCATAGGCTTTTTAGATACCGATGTAGTTTCCTCATATGCAGTCTTGCATATGGAATTAGCAGAAGGCAAGAGGCCATGTACCCCAGGGCTTGCAGTATTTTCCTTGCAGATAGCGGAGTCTTTGTGGCCAGTAGTTTTGAAGTAGGCTGTCAAACTTATTTCTCTGGCATGAGATAGACCACCTGGGGAAAAAGTTATGTACTCACCATAACGTTCCATCTGAGTACGTAAACTTCATTTGTCAGCAACCTGTGGGTATCGGATCCATATCGGATCCGAGCCGGCAGCTTCAAACAGCTAAGATCTGAGCTCCAAGCTCCTCCCCCTTGCCCATAATCCCCTGCTATCCCTTCCTGACCTCAGATAGAGTTTGCTTAGCAACACAGAGCATTACAACACAAAGGATCACCTACACATCCTAACCTAGAATTATCCGGAAATGAAAGGCAAGGAATCTTTTTAGTACACGCTATAGGTTAGGGGGATGGAGGGGGGTTTGGTTGCTGACAAATTAAGTTTACCTACTCAGATGGAACGTTATGGTGAGTACATAACTTCTGTATCTGAAGTAGTTAACTTCATTTGTCCATCAACCTGTGGGACAGAGTTTCCAGCTACCCTATCCTTGGGAGGTCCTCATGGAAGGATATTCCGGAGCACTGCAGAGCCGAAGGATGCTCTCCCTCTGGAAATTATATCTAACTTGTAATGGTTAATGAAGGTATGAGATGATGCCCAAGTGGCTGCTGAACATCATCCAATGATACTCTGGACCAAAAGGCAGCAGAGGTGGAAATCGATCGAGTAGAGTGGGCGTGGACTCCTTCGGGTTCAGGTCGGCCAGAACTCTTATATGCAAGAAGTATACATTGGGAGATCCATCTGGACAATGTAACTTTTGATACTGATTTTCCCACAGAAGGTTTGGCAAAGGATACAAAGAGTTGCTCAGATTTTCTGTGGTCAGCAGTCCTGTGTAAGTAGAACCTCAATTGCCTGTATACGTCCAGAGAATGCAACTTGTATTCACCCTTGTTATGATAATTTGGAAAGAATACTGGTAAATTAATAGATTGATTGATATTGGGCTCCGAAGCAACTTTGGGCAAAAAGGAGGGATTGGCCCTGAGAGATGCTCTATCTTTATGGAAAACCAGGTATGGTGGTTTGGCGCAAAGGGCTTGAAGCTCCGAAACCCTTCTGGCCAAAGTGATGGCAATAAGAAAAGCCATCTTCCAGGATAAGTATTTTAGATCCACCTAAGCTGCAGGCTCAAAGGGAGGAGCTGTCAGAGACTGGAGAAAAAGAGTTAAATCCCATAGAGAAACTGCATGTTTAACAGGAGGCCTCAAGAGGAAAAGTGCCTTTTAAGAAGGTCTTGCATAATTTGGAAGAGGCCATCACTTCCCACATGATAGTGGGAGATTGCGGCTAACTGGACTTTGACCGTAGAGGAGCTAGCACCCTGGTCGAATAAGACGGACAAAACTCTAGCACTGCTGGTAACGGAGCTGTAAAAGGGTCCATGTTTCTGCGCTCCGCCCAAATTGAAAAGCGTTTCCATTTGCTATTATAAACCTTTCTTGTAGAAGGCTTGTGAGCGGCTACTAGAATGGCCTTAACAGAGGATGAGATACCGGGAGTCCTAGCCATTTACTGGAACTGGATCAACCAAGCTGTAAGCTTGAGGTTGTCCAGGTTCGGGGTTGTTAATCCTAGTGGGTGAGAGATCAGATCCGGAGTGGGATCTAGAATCCATGGGGGATTCACTAGATGAGACCATAGACAAGGGAACCATGCCTGACGTGGCCAGAATGGGGCTATGAGGATCACTCTGCTCCGCAACAGACAGGCTTTCTGCAAGAATTTTAGCATTAGGGGAATAGGTGGATAAGCATAAAGTAGACCGGATGGCCAAACATACACCAGAGCGTCTCTGGGGAATTCCCCTGGTGGGGGAATTAGAGCGGAGTAGTTGCTGCATTTTGCGTTCGAAGGAGATGCGAAGTAGTTGCTGCACTTTGCGTTCGAAGGAGATGCGAAGAGATCGCAGCAAGGTTGACCCCACTTGAAGATTTACTTCGCTACTCTTGGGATCAGAGACCACTCATACGGTGAAAGGATGGTTCGACTCAGCCTGTCTGCCAAGATGTTCGACCGGCCCGGAATGTGCGTCGCTATGAGAAAGCGGTTGGTGGAGATCGCCCATTCCCACTCTCTCATGGCCTCTCGACAAAGTGGGTAGGATCTGGTTCCCCCTTGCTGGTTGATATACCAGACTACTGACATGTTGTCAGTCTGAATTGCAATTGTCCCCAAGGGAAGAAGGGCTTGGAGTGCTTGCAACGCCAAAAGCACCGCTCTCATCTCTAGGACACCGATAATGCAACAAGGTCTCTGAATGGGTCCACATGCCTTGGACTGTTCTGCCCATACAGTGCCCCCCCCCCGAGGCGAGAAGCGTCCGTGTTCACCATGGTTAGAAGAGGGGACAGAGAAGGGGCACCCTTTCTGGAGGACCGGGGACTGGAGCCACCAGAATAGGGCTTTCCTGCAAACCCTGCTGAGGTGGATGGTTGAACTCAGTGGATGTTGCAGGATGGACCATTGAACAGTACAGTTTTGTACCTACCATAAATGTAGATGTCCGATAGACATGCAACTGCAGTCATAACATGTGGGTTTGTCCTGCCTCAGGCAGCCCTCAGTCGGCCGGATTCCAAAGTCTGGGTCCGGCGTCGGCTGATGTCGCATTTCTCTCCGTCAGAGCGGCTGGAGTACATAAGCATCAGCCGACGCCATTTTCTTCAGTGTTTCTTGCCCCAGATGCCAGGTGCCCTCCAAGGAAGGCTGTAATCAAATTGGAAGACAAAAACAGGATTCCAAACAAATAAATGAGC
This sequence comes from Protopterus annectens, assembly GCF_019279795.1. Classification (NCBI taxonomy): domain Eukaryota; kingdom Metazoa; phylum Chordata; order Ceratodontiformes; family Protopteridae; genus Protopterus; species Protopterus annectens. The sequence continues at coordinate 1,433,337,837 of NC_056746.1, read as the reverse complement.
AATAAAACAAATACACCATAACAGATATCCCCATCTAAGAGAAACAGGGATAGGAGTGGACCCTAGGCATAGAGGGGTATGGAGGGAGGGAAAATCCGACTGCAGTTGCATGTCTATCGGACATCTACATTTATGGTAGGTACAAAACTGTACTATGTCCTTCAAGAATGCATCTGCAGTCATAACATGTGGGTAGAATACCATAGCTTAGCTGGGGGAGGAGGAATTCTCTAGGAAAAAGATGGTGTGGCAATCAAACCCTGCAGGACTGCCGAAGCAAAGCCTGCTCTGGATCTGGAGTATAGAGGGAGATTGTAGTGTTTGGAGAATGTATGCACGGAGCTCCATGTAGCAGCTTCTAGAATGTCCTTGGTAGGCACCCCTCTTAAGAATGCTGTAGAGGTGGCTGTAGCTCTGGTGGAATGTGGTCTGACATTGGCTGGAACAGTCTTTCCATGAAAGGAATAACAGAATCTGATGCAATGTCCAATCCATTTAGAAATAGTCTGTTTTGAAATTGCTTTTCCTTGGACTGCAGGGCGTAAGCTACAAAAGTTGTTCAGACTTCCTACTGGCCTTGGTTCTGTCCAGGTAGTATCCAAGTTGTCTGTGAATGTCCAAGGTATGCAACAGTCTTTCCCCCTTATTCTCAGGATTGGGGAAGAAAGCAGGCAGATGAATGGCTTGATTTAAAGAAACCCTAGATACCACCTTTGGCATAAAAGTAGGGTTGGTCCTTAATGAAACCCTGTCTCTGTGAAAAATAATAAAGGGTGGTATTGCCATTAGGGCCTGTAGCTCCGAAACCCTTCTTGCTGAGGTAATTGCCAACAGGAAAGCTGTCTTCCATGAGAGAAATTGCAAGTCAACTGAAGCTGCTGGCTCATGGAGGTAGAGTCAGTTTTTCTAAGACAAAATTGAGGTCCCAGGCTAGCACTGGGGCCTTTCTTGGTGGCTTAATGTTCTTGATTCCCCTGAGGAATTGCCTTAGTAAGGGGTGAGAAAAAACAGGAGGATCAGTGTTGTATCTAGCTGAAATAGCAGATGCATGTATCTTTATCGAAGAATATGAGAGGCCGTTCTTTAACATATCTGCCAAATATTCCAAGATGAGTGGGATGTTCAACAATGATGCATCATGTCCCTTGCTGGTATTCCAATTGCTGAATCTTTTCCACTTTGCTAAGTAAACCTTTCTGGTGGATGGTCTTCGAGACTCTGTTAGTATCCGCTGAACATCCTTGGAGAGAGATAAGCTGAAGTTATTTATGGGATCTCCCAGGCTGTTAGCTGCAGTGTCTGAAGATTTGGATGCAGTGTTTCGAAATTGTGTTGAGTCAAAAGTAGAGAACACTGGGGAAGGGCCCACCTCCTGGTGTGACATATGCTCCGTAGTAGTGGGTACCAGTGTTGTCTTGGCCAGTCCGGAGCTATTATGATTCCCTTGAGTTTCTCTGCTTTAATCTTTAGTAATACTGAGGTCATCAGTGGCAGAGGTGGGAATGCATAGATTGCTAGGGAGTTCCAGTTGAATGAGAGGGCATCTATTTTCCAAGCTTTTGGATGGTATGTCCTTGTGCAAAATTTTGGTAGAAGATGGTTGAGGTGAGAGGCAAAAAGGTCCACTTCTCGCTTGCCCCATGTCGAAGTGAGTTGTCTGAAGGCCTTCGGATGTAACCTCCACTCGTGTGGATCTGTGAAATTCCTGCTTAGGCTGTCCGCCAACACATTGTCTTTTCCTGGAACAAACTGGGATTGTAACTGGATGTTTAGGGTCGGTGATTTCTCCCAAAGCTGCATTGTCAGTCTGCAAAGGGGGTAAGAGTGGGTGCCCCCCTGCTTGTTTATGTACCACATCACAGTGGTGTTGTCTGTCCGTATCATTAAATGGCCTTGCTGGAGTTGGTGTTGAAAGGCCTCGATGGCATGCATTACTGCCAGCATTTCCTTTTGGTTTACATGCAGATGTGTTTCCTTTGGAGACCATTGTCCTTGTATACACCTGCCTTCCATGTGCGCCCCCCCATCCAAGGTCTGAGGCGTCTGTAGTCATGGTCTGTGTTACCTGTGGTTTTTTGAATGACATACCTGTGTTTGCCTGGCTCACCGAGGCCCACCATAGGAATTCCTTTTGTAGGCATGGAATGAGTGGTATGATGGTCTCCAAGTTATTGCTGTGTTGAGACCAAATGCTTTTTAGGTACCATTGAAGCTTTCTCATGTGTAGTCTTGCTAATGGGACCAGGAGAATGCAGGATGCCATGTAACCCAGGGCCTGTAGGAATCTCCTTGCAGTCATCTGGGTGAGTTTTGCTAAACCTTTGAAGTAATGAGTTAACTTCTCTTGCTCGTCTTCTGTCAGGTAAGCCATCTGAGAGGCTGTGTCTAGTTTGGCTCCTAAGAAGATTATTTGCTGGGATGGCTGCAGTCTTGACTTTTGGAAGTTGACTGTGTATCCCAGAGCTTGAAGTAATCGTATGACATAATCCAGGTTTGTCAACATCAATTTGTCGTCCGCTTGTATGAGGCAGTCATCCAGGTACGGGTAAATTTGTATACCCTGGAGCCTGCAATGAGCAATTACTGAAGCCAGGCATTTTGTAAATACTCTGGGCGCAGTAGATAAGCCAAATGGCAATGCTGAGAATTGATAATGCTCTGGCCCTGCAAGAAATCTGAGGCATCTTCTGCAGCTGTGTCTGATAGGGACATGCAGGTATGCCTCCTTGAGGTCCAGAGTAATCAGCCACGACCCCTTGCGCTGCATGGGAAGGAGTTGCTGTAGAGTCAGCATTTTGAACTTTGGTACTATGAGAAAGGTGTTTAATGCGGACAAGTCCAGTATTGGTCTCCACTGAGATTCTTTTCTTGGAACAAGGAACAGTCTTGAGTAAAACCCCTGGTCTTGTTCTTGTTGTGGAACTCTTTCTATTGCTTTCATCCGAGTCAGCAGAGTGATTTGCTTGATAGCCTCTGCCCTCTGATTTTGTGGCAGGTTTGGCATGCCTTGTTTTCTTGGTAAGGTATGAAAGTGAAACCTGTACCCTCGGTCTATATTGTCCAAAATCCATTTGTCCTTTGTCATTCTGTGCCAGTTTTCTGCAAACAGAAATAATTTCCCGCCCAAGAGAGCTTCTAGTTGTTCCCTGGTAGGCGGTAGTAGAGTAAAGTCATTGTGGTTGTGGGGCAGGTGAAACCCCTGCGTCACTTCTTTGGTTTCCTGGCTGCCATTGTCGTCCCCTGTAAGGGCCTCTGTATTGGCCTCTTCCTCGGCCACGTCTGTTCTTACCCCTTTGAAACTTTTCTGGATTAGGAAAGGACCAGTTTTTTGAAGGCCAATTCCTACTGAATCTGGGGGGTTGAACCTGGAGGAAATCTTTCACAGTCTGAACTGATTTTGCTTTTTCTTCGATGGTCTTTAACACATCCTTAGCATTTGCACCAAAAAGCTTGTTCTTTTCCAAAGGTGCATCCAGAAGTTTTGCTTTTACATGATCTGGTAAAGGTTGAGCTTTTAACCAAGCATGTCTACGAATGACTGCCCCTGTTATAGCTGCCCTATATGAAGCTTCCAGTGCATCATATCCACACTGCAGGAAGTGATTGCTTACTTGCTGAGTGTTATGTACAGCTTCCTGCAAAGTCTTCCTGTCTAAAGGATCAGGAGTGGCTAATGTTTTTTGTAAATCTTCTAACAGATAATCCTGATATTGTAACATATGAAAAAGGCAATGTAAAGCTCTCATAGATAAGGTAGTGGATGTGTAAACCTTTTTGCCCCATCTCTCTAATGACCTAGCTTCCCTGTTGGAGGGCAAAGGATTTTTTGAGGTGGAGGCTGAAACTCCTTTAGGCCCCTGTGAAATAGTTTCCAAATCAGCAGTATGGGTCCTGAATAAATGGGAATGAGTTTCTGGGACCCTGTAATACCTGTCTGGCTTGGCTGGAGCAGGAGGAAGAGAATCAGGGGTAGCACTAGAGTCAGAATACAAATCATCCAGAACATCAAGTACAGGAGGAATAGCTAAGGGCCTGTGCTGAGGCTTCTTAAGGAAAGTCCTAAGGAGTTTCCTAGAATCAGAATATTCCTGACCTTGCCACTTGAAATGTTCCCTCATGGTGTGCAGAACTTCCCCAAAGAAATATCCTCAGGAGGGGAGGCCGAGGGGATGGAATCTTCTGCATCTGAGTCCTCATAGGTCTGGAAGAGCTCTTCCTGGCTATCAGAGTGGACAGAGCCCTCAGAATCTTCATCTGAAGGAGTAGGGTCAGAGGGTTCAACCCGGGGCCTTTTATCAGGAGGAGGCTGGGATCCTCTCTCAGGATGGGCCTGTGAACCTCTAATCATGGAAATTAAATCAGCAGCCATGAACATAATTTGTGTCTCTGGAGTCGGCTGAGGTAAGGATTTAGAAGTAATATGCTTTGTTTTGCTGGCTGCCTTAGCCCTAGTGTAGGCCTTAATAGACATGGCCATAGGGGGCCTGGCAGCTCCACGTGCAGGAGTGACCTTGTCTACAGCAATGGTCTCGGGCATTTCCTCGGTTTCGGTATCCGGAGGAAATCTATAACTGGCGAAGTAATGTCTGGAATCGGAGTCGTCGGTAATGCGGTGTCTTCGGTTCGGAGCGGTGGAGAGACCGTCTCAGAGGGAACCGGAGCACTCGAGCTAGGTTTTGGCGTGGAGTCGGTGGTAGACGCGGGCCGAGGATGTCGGTCCCGGTCTTTTCGCTTTTTGGGAGTTTGCGATGTCGAAGATCCGACGGCATGGTGTAAGCAAAATTATCGCCGAAAAAATATTCAACGAATTCCGCCCGGCACCTGAGAGTGCGCTTGTTGAAGCGAGCACAGGCCGAGACGTCGTGGTCTGGGCCCAGGCAAGGGAGACAGTAAGAGTGGAAATCCTTATGAGGTATTTGTTTACCACAAGACAATTGTTAACTTTTTCAGTAATTTCTGACATCGGCTGAGGCAAGAAAAGGTCCCCAACGGGGTACTTAGCTTTTTTGATGACTTTATCGTAGAATACAGGAGCTGACCGACCGGCACTTGCGAACTGCTTCTGCTTCGGGCACCGCGCGGCAAGAAAGACTGAAGAAAATGGCGTCGGCTGATGCTTATGTACTCCAGCCGCTCTGACGGAGAGAAATGTGACATCAGCCGACGCCAGACCCAGACTTTGGAATCCGGCCGACCGAGGGCTGCCTGAGGCAGGACAACCCACATGTTATGACTGCAGTTGCATTCTTGAAGGACATCTGCAAGGTCCATTGTATTACCCTCATGTTCAAGCACACCAAGGGTAGCAGATTGATTGTTGCCGCCATGGAATTTAGAGCCCTCAGGACCAATTCTGCTGGAGGAGCCGGGGAGTGTAGAAGGGCCAGCACGTGGAGCTTTAGTGTTCGAAGCCGGTCCGGGGTTAAGAAGACTTGCAAAAGGTGTGCTTTTAATCTGGCCCCGATGAAGTCCAAAATCTGGGTTGGTTGAAGAGAAGATTTTTTGATATTGATTGTGATTCCCAGTCGGGAGGCCAAGCGGAGGAAGTAATCTCTGGCTGAACACAGTAGATGCCTGGTGGGGGCGGACAGGAGCCAGTCGTCCAGGTACGGAAAGACCTGTATTCCCTGGAGCCTCAGGTGGGCCGCTACAACTGCCAAGACTTTGGTGAACACCCTGGGGTCTGTGGTGAGACCAAAGGGAATGACCCTGAACTGGTAGTGGCTGGCTCCAAGCCGGAAGCGGAGAAACCTTCTGGATCGCCTGTCCATCAAAATGTGGTTGTACGCATCCTTGAGGTCTAGAGAGCACATCCAGTCATTCTCCTGCAGGAGTGGGAGAATGGATTGAATGGTGACCATCCGGAACTTTTCTTTGGCCACTGACAGGTTCAGAAATGACAGGTCGAGGATTGGTCTCAAGTCCCCCGTCTTTTTTGGCACCAAGAAGAACCTGGAGTAAAAGCCTGATCCGGATTGGTCGGGGGGGGGGGTGTGCTGGATTGCTCTTTTTTCTAGCAGCTGGAATATTTCTGTGGCTGCTGCCTCCCTTTGATTGGGTGGAACATCAGGGATGCTCCGGGGTTTGGGGGGGGGGTTGAGAAAGGGGATCTTGTAACCTATGGATATGATTCGAAACACCCAGCAATCTGTTGTGTTGGACTCACAAACTGCTAGGTGCCTCGAGAAGCGCCCCCCGACTGCCTCCAGAGTGGAGCAGTCGGGTAACCCTTCAGGGTTGCTGCACGGGCCGATCAGAAAAGGGTTCGCTTGACCCAAAATTCTTCGGTCCCCGTCTGCCTCTGGGCCGGCGTCCACCCTGTGCTCCTCTGCCTGTGAAGGACGAGGGGTCCAGAGCAAAACAGGACTGTTGAGACTTCCAGAACCACATCTTCTTCTGTCCCTTTTGGTTCCTAGGGAAGGACCTCTGGGGAGCAGAGAAGCAGACTCTGACGGCAGACGTCTTCCCGTCTTTCTCGCTCTGGACCAGCATGTCGCGTACGGTCTTGCCAAATAGCGAAGAACCAAACGGGGCATTAACAAAGGACGCCTTGAAGGGTTCCGTAAAATCGCAATGGCGGAGCCAAGCATGCCGTCGTAAGACAATGCCCGCTCCGCTAGCTCTAGCAGCTCCTTCCGTAGCATGGGAGAGGAGTCGCATAGAGGTGTCGTAATGGATTTGAGAGTGGCCATTCGGGTTGAGAATACCTTCTTATCCTCGGCCAACATGGACTCTGGGGGCGACCCGGCATATTCTTTGATGAGATCCCACTGGAGTCGTATCACGTGTGCCATATAATTCAGCAACCTTACAGAGAAGGTGGCTGAAGCGAACATCCGCTTCCCCAAGCGGTCCATCGTCCGAGACTCCTTGTCTGGAGGATGGATCGAGGAACTCTCATGGGCTAGCTCCTTTCTGGTGGCAGCCGCCACCAACATGGCATCTACAGGAGCACCCTTGCTCCAACATGTCCTATCAGAAGGGGGGCTAAGAATTTTATCTGGTCTCTGTGGAATGGGCTCCACAGTGTCCGGTTCCTTCCATGCCCTGGTAGTAATCAGGTCTACCAGGGGGGTCAGCGGGAGGGGACACCCAAGAGGTAGATGGGCCTGCGTCAAACGCCTCCAGAAACACAGACTCATCAGAGGAGGGTTTTTGGGCTAACCACCCCCCTCTAATTCGAAGCATTTCCATGATGTCTCCGAAGGAGACGTCTTCGGGAGGTGACCTTGGGGAACCTTCCCCTAAGTCTGTCTCTTCTGTCATGGACTCAGGAGAGTCCAAGTGCCTCCCTCTTGCGCTTACGTTTGTGAGGAACCTCTTCGGGGGGGGGGGGCTGTCCGAAGAGGCCTCACCAACCACATCCTGTTCCTCCAAGGGAACTATCTGGGATGTAGGCGCAGGCTGTCCCTGGGGCCGGGTGATGGAAGGTAGGCCTGTCTGAGAGGGAGTGCAGGGTGGAACCGTAGCAGGAGCCTGGGGCCTCGAATCCCTCGACAATACCCTCTCCACGACATCGAACGCCGAAGGAGAACTGCTCTCTCTGGGATCCGAGAGCAGTCCCCTCGGATCCGATGTGTGGATCGGAGCCGGCGCCGAAGCAATCGGATACGAAAGGCCAGTATGCTCCGACCAAGACGGAGCCGAAGATACACTGACGCCTCCGGATCCGAAGCTGAGCTCTCGGCTCAGAGAGCTCAGATCCGAAAACGGACCTGACAAACTCGAGGGTGCCATCGCTGAAGTACAAGGTACTATTGGCGCCAACACTCCCACAGCTCCCATGCCACCCGGCTCCGAAGGCTCAGAGCCCCGGAAGTGGGTCGGAGAAGGAGCAATCGGGGCAAAAGAGGGGGTCGAGCTCCCCCCTGAGGGGGGGGGGTAAGAGCACTCCCATCTGCAGCTGGGCCTGGAGGAACCTACGCATCATCCGGTCCATGTCTGCATCTGACAAGCTTCAGGTTGACCTAGAGGAGGTCACCGAGGAAGGCCGGGAGTGCCGCCTCTATGACCTCGAAGGCGGCCGGGTCTCCTTCTCCTCCGGGGAAAAGTGGGGTGAATGGAGCCGGGAAGGTGAAGGCCCGGAGGCCCTGGGAGAAGCTGCTTGCTTGGCCGGCGGGGCAGAACAGGAAGACTTGGCCCGCCGCTTGTGGTGCTTCTCTTTACTCCTCTCTCTACTAGCTTGCCTCTCCTCCTGGCCTGAGGTGGGAGGGCGAGTCCCGGCCAGGGGAGCAGGGATGGAAGGTGGCACTGCCGCGGAAGGTGCCACGGAGGGAGAGGAGGACGAAGTCGAGTCCGGGGGCAACAGTCACGCCAGAATCAACTTCGACCTCCTGTCCCTCAAAGCCCTGGGGTTGAAGGCAGCATGAGGAGAGGTGGTCAACCCCAAGGCAGATAACACACAGAGTGTGGCCATCCGCTGGGGACAGCTTATGACCACACTCGGTGCATTTAGAAAAGAAGGCTTTAGGGGCCACAGACATGACTAATGACAAGATTACACTCGGCCCAAATACAAACACGCCTTCACACACACACGGGGGGGGGGGTAATTTAACTAAAAATTAACTACAAAAAACAGTTAACAATTAGAAAACTATCTAAGGAGTACCACACACACAGATTTTACTGTTAGAACAGAAAAAGAAAAGGATTTTTCTCACAAAAACGATCTACTCCCATGCCTGGAACTCGTTCAGAGCTGTTGCTGAACCGCTGCAAATGAGATCTGAGGTCAGGAAGGGATAGCAGGGGATTATGGGCAAGGGAGAGGAGCTTGGAGCTCAGATCTTAGCTGTTTGAAGCTGCTGGCTCAGATCCGATATGGATCCGATAACTTCATTTGTCCATCAACCTGTGGATAACTACTTCAGATGCTGTATTCAAGCTTGCTCCCAGGAATACAATTTGTTGGCAGGGTACTAGATGTGATTTCTTTTCATTTATGGTGTACCCCAGAGAAATTAGTAATTTCTTTACAAATGCCAGATGACTTAATAGTATGTCCTGGCTTTCTGCCTGAATTAGACAATCGTCCAGAGTATGGGTATATTTGAATATTTCTTTGCCTGCAGAATGCAATGACTGGAGCTAGGCACTTTGTGAATACCCTGGGCACAGTAGATAAGTCAAAGGATAGTGCAGAGAACTGATAGTGCATGTAGCCTGCTCTGAAGCGTAGGTATTTTCTGCAACATTCCCTTAGTGGGATGTGCAGGTAGGCTTCCTTTAAATCCAGTGTTGCCAACCAGGCATTTTTGCCTAGCATAGGAAGCAGCTGATGAAGAGTTAGCATTTTGAATTTTGGGATTACCTAAATAGTGTTTAAGATAGGTCCAGGATAGGACGCCAGGAATGGTCTTTTCTGGGAACCAGGAAAATTCTTTAGTAAAAACCTTGCCCCAATTCCTCTTCTGGGACAGGCTGAATAGCCCTGATACTTAGAAGGGAAAGAACCTACTTCTGAGCCTCTGCCCAATGATTTGGGGTTAAGTTTGGCCAACCGTTTGGCGTTGGGAAGGAGTGTTAGTGGAATCTGTATCCTTGGGAAACTAGATTTAAAACCCATTTGTATTGGGTAACGAGTTCCCAGTTTTTTTGCATGCAGGGCGATCTTTCCCCCTAAAGGAAGAGTCAGCTGAGCAGGTCTTGGAAGGTTTAGAGTTAAGTCATTGTGACAGTTTACCATAGGGGGGTGTCTTACTACTTCCATCTTTAGTGGGAGCACCCACTGCTTAGGCCGGTGAGTACCTTGAGACTGAAGCCTGGGTGGTCTACTGGTCCTGGGTTTGGACTGAAGGCCTGAAGAGGCAGGAAAGGTCCAATTCTTAGAAGGCCAGTGCCTACTAAATCTGGGAGGCTATACTTGCAGGAAACCTTTAACATTTTGCATAGATTTTGCTTTGTCCTCCATCTTAAGTACTTCTGCTTTGTTGCCAAACAGGCAGTCTTGGTTTAAGGGGGGCATTCAGTAATTTAGCTTTAACATGACCTGACAAAGTTTGCTCCTTAAGCCAAGCATGCCTTCTAAGTACAGACCCAGTGATAGCAGCCCTGCAAAATGCCTCTAAAGAATCAAAACCACGTTGCAAAGTAAGTTTTCCAACTTGTTCAGCAGAATGCATTAAATCCTGTAATTCTTTATTTTCAGCATAGTCAGGAATCATCATTTTCTGTTGAAGCAATCCAATAATATGCTGCTGATACTTTAACATATGAGACTGGCAATTTAAGGCCCTAATGGCTAAAGTAGCAGAAATGTATACCTTATTTCCCCATCTGTTCAGGGCCCTGGAATCTCTTACCACGGGGGGTAGCAGCAGTAGCCTTAATGCCTTTGGGTCCCTGTGAAATGGTCGCAGGATCCACAGTAGGATTCTTAAAGAGGAACTTGTGAGAATCAGGTACTCCATAATACCAGTCATGTTTTCTGGGAGCCGGAGGTAAAGTTTCAGGGGCCAGGCTAGATACCAAGAAGGCATCATCTACAATGTCCAGTACAGGAGGGATAGCTAAAGGCCTGTGTTGAGGTAGGAGTAAGATTTCCCTAAGCCTCTTTTTGGAGTCAGAGTAATCCTGGCTTTCCCAGCGGAAATGCTCTCTAAGAGTATGTAAGGTTTCACCAAAATAGAAATCCTCTGGAGGGGAAGCAGAGGGAATGGAGTTGTATCCATCAGAATCCTCAAAGGTAGACAAGGGCAACTCCGGGTCAGAGAAAACAGAAATTTCAGAATCATGATCAGAAGAATCAGAAGGAAAATCAGTCCTAGGTCTCTTAGAGGGAGAAGGGTGGCTTCCCCTGATTAGAGTTATAAGGTCTTCAGCCATTCTTATTAGTTTTTTAGGCATAGGGGCCTGATCGTGTGGTCTGGGCGTCTGTTTTCTAGGCATGGATCGAGTTTTGGGCCTTGAAGAAGAAGATGGTGTTGGTTTAATATGCAAGTCAGAAGGGCCTGAATACACCCTCAGAAGATAGCGCCTGCACAGTGGCTCCAGACCCATCCAAGGTAGAGACATCCGTAGGTTCCACAGTCGAAGAAGCATCTCACGCCATACCGGACTCCAAATGGATCTCAGCAGAGGCCTGTGAATCTGTAGTAGCGGGTATCAGGGGCTACAAAAGCACCAGAGTACCGGCGGACTGGTGACTAGCTTAACGGAAGCGTCGTCGGCAGTATTGGACCTATGCGGTCTGTCTCTGTCTTTATCTTTGTGTTTTTTCGCAACGTCTGTAGTCAAGTGGCTTACCAAAGCCATTTCTGGATAATTGAACAGAGTACCAAAATATTTAGATGCGAAAATGAACTGACGTCGAATAATTCGAGGTTTGAATAAGGCACAAAACCGACAGCAAGGGACGTCGTGGTCTGGGCCTAAGCAAAGAATGCAGTATGAATGAAAATCTTGGGAGTTATTTGCTGTCCACAAACAATACAACTGTTATCTTTTACTGACATCGGTTTAGAGCAAGAAAAATGATCCCCAACAGGGTACTTAGCTTTGTTGAAGACTTTGGATTTGAAACTCAAAAACAAAAATTTCAGGAGTCTGCCGACTGGCACTTGAACTGCTTCGGCTTCGGGCACCGCACGGCAAGAAAGACTGATGTAATGGCGTCGGCTGCATGTTTTATACTCAGTCGACCTGATGTCATGGAAGAAGAGACAGCAGACTATGCAGAAATCCGAAGACTCTGGTATTAGGCCGGCTGAAAGCTACCTGCAGGCAGATAACACAAATGTGATGACTGCAACAGTGAAGCACGAAGAACATAACGCTTCTACACATTTATGGAGACCATCTGGAAAAATACAGAATATAAAAGGCTTTGTTCATTGGTTTGCAATAGATTTGATATCAAAATGCCAAATTATTCTTTTTCATAAGCTCTCTCACTAAAACAAGCCTGTGTCCACAACAGAAGGAATATATACAATGAGCAGGAGTTTCCCCATTTAGAAAAAATGCACATCACCCTACAGCTAATTAAGAACAGTTATCACATTTACAATATCTCACAAGAAAGGCTTTGCTTAACAGATCCAAATGTTGTACAATGAACACAATTCATAAAGCTACATTCACCACATGTAACACAGACATCCAACTTAAATGCTTTCCATTATATTTCTCAATTTTTTTTTAGTGCATCAACCCCAATATATGAGCCTACTTCACAAACTAATGGAGTGAAACTTGTGCTGGTAAAGTAACTTCATACACTGAATTTAGAGTTACTATGCAATAACAGAACCAAAATATAAGACAGGAGTCAAAATTCTTAACAGATACATTATGCATTACATACATACACATATACATACATATATACATACACACACAAATATTATACATACATACACAAATATATAAATATATCCTACCTGGTCATCACCAACATGGGTGACTGGTGTTCCACACCAGAGGTCAGTTCCTCGTTGGTCAGATCCGACCACAAGCTAATCACCCTAGACATCCACATCCCGCTCCCACCCCCATTAGGAAAACTGTACAAAATTTCTCCAAAGCCAAACATCACGACAACCATGCAAGATGGACAATAGAGGTACAACTGCTGAATCCTACAGAAATACACTTCATAAGCACTTACGAGTGCATGGATCGCGCTATCCGTAACAGAACCAAGATGCTATCCTCCAAAAAAAGGAAGCCAATCTGGTGGCCTTCTGCCAAACACTACAACAGAAGAAAAACTATTGCAAAAAAGGGTAAAATCCCACGATTGGAGGAACTCCCTGGTCAGCCTCAGTAAGAAGCTGAGATCCCTCATAAAATCCTCCAAAGCTAGTTATGAAAACAAGATTGCCACTGATTCTAAAGATGACCACAAACCATTCTATAGCTATGTCAAAAATCTCAATGGCAACGCACAGATCTGCTCTGAGTTACAGTACAATGACACTAAATATACAGAACCAACTGATATTGCCAACATCCTGGCAGATATGTTCACTGCTAACTTTACCCCCCCTCTCTCCCCCTAAAGGGCCCATCTTTATACCGGAAGAATGCAAAGTTCCTGTAATCACGGCTGCACAGGTAAAAACCTCACTCTCCAAAGCCAAGAACACAGCATCCATGGGACCTGACAACATCCCAGGCTGCAGCCCACCTAAGTACCATGTTCAATCATAGCCTCACCTCAGGCTTTGTGCCCATTGAATGGCGCACCGCGACAGTTACCCCACTCCACAAAGGGGGAGCCACAAGAGACCCCGGGAACTACCGCCCCATTAGCCTGACAAGCCTCATCTGCAAAGCCATGGAACTTATCATCATGGAACACAGTCAATGGAGATCTCCAAACTCTGGACCCCACACAGTGTGGGTTTGTAAAAGGCAGACCATGTCGCCTAAACCCGATGGATTTCTTTGAAGTAGTCACCAAAGCCATAGATGAGAGTATGGCGGTTCACAAAGCCTATCTAGTTCTCGCCAAGGCGTTAGACACCATCCCCCACTCGAATTATAGATAAACTCACCAAGCCAAGTATAAATCCCTATGTCAACAAGATGGGTTGCCAACTGGCTTACTGACAGAACCCACACTGTGAAAGGAGCAGACTCCAAATCAGACTTCAGACCAGTAACAAGTGGAGTACCACAGGGTTCAGTCCTGGGTCCTCTCCTGTTTGGTATCTACTTCTCTGAAGTACAGGCTAACACAGATGGTCTTTGGCTAACTAAATTCGCAGATTACTGCAAACTAGGAGCCATAACTGAAACACCTAACGATGTGGACATCCTACAAAAGGGCCTCACTGAGACAGATGCCTGGTGTCAAAGACATGGTCTCAAACTCAAAGCCAAACAGTGCATTGTCATTCCCTTTGGTAAAAACTCTGTACCCATGAACTACCACATAGGTGGTAGTCTTACTTAACACACTGAAAGTGTGATAAGAAACCTTGGGACACTGGTGGACAGTAGTCTCTCCTTTGATAATCACATTGCCACAGTGGTCAGGAAACCTTCTACGTGGCACACCTCATCACAAAAGGTTTCTCATCCAGAAGAGGAGGTCATTGTTCCCCTCTACTCATCACTCAGACCCATTATAGGAGTATAACGCCCCTTTTGGTATATACCCGACAAGACATCTACAACAACTGTAAAGGCCGCAAAAATACCTCACAAAGAGGATTACTGGCCTCAGACAAATGCCTTATGCAGACAGTCTCAAAAAAACTCCAGCTTTACTCAGTTGCATATCGCCTACTCAGAGGCGATCTCTGCCTAACATACAAAGCTATGTCAAACCCAGAGCTGTTGGACATGCTCCACTTAAAGAAATCCCAATCCCTCCGAGCTACACGCTCTAGGGACCTAAACCTTGTCACCATAATAAACAGAACATGCTGGAGGGATAGATTCCTGTCCCAAAGACTTCCCATACTCTGGAACAGACTACCTATGTCAAACAGAACTCCTCATTAGCACTCAAGAAAAATCTTGATGATTGGATGGGTAATAGGAAATTCACGCCGGGGAACACTTCTGTGGCTCCGCTTGACAGGGGCACAGGAAAATAATTTTCTTGGGTGGCGAAAGCCCTGGTACCTTTTTGGCTAGGCTTTTATAGACCCT